>NW_028137643.1:32500-42500 GCF_965140915.1 Aythya marila
CGCTCGGGAACCGCTCGACCGACCCGCGGACGTGCGCCTTCGCAAACGCGCGCGCGCGCGCGCTCCCGTCGCTGCCGGGCAGACCCCGACGCCGTTCTCGCGGCCGGACCTGCAGCGACCCCTACAGGTCGCCGCCGGCTAAGCAAACATGGCGACCGCGCCCGGGTAGACCTGGCGGCCGCAGGAAGCTACGGGGAGACCAGGCGGCCGCGGGACGACGCGGGGACACCAGGCGGCCGCGGCAGGATCGGCAGACGAGGCGACGGGGGGATGCGGTAGACCTGGCAACCTCGGCGGGACGCGGGGAGACCTGGCGGCCGCAGGAGGGCACCGGGACACCTGGCGGCCGCAGGACGACACGGGGAGACGTGGCGGCAACGGGGGGCACACGGTAGACCTGGCAACCTCAGGGGGACACGGGGAGACCCGCCGGCCGGGAACCGACAGCGCCGGCCCGCCTTCCTTCGCTTTTCCCACGGGCCCTTCCGGCACTTTTCGCACCTTTCCGGGAATTTCCGACGCTTTCCGCGCCATCGGACCCGCTCGGGAACCGCTCGACCGACCCGCGGACGGGAGCCCTCGCAAACGCGCTCGCGCCCGCGCTCCCGTCGCTGCCGGGCAGACCCCGACGCCGTTCTCGCGGCCGGACCTGCAGCGACCCCTACAGGTCGCCGCCGGCTAAGCAAACATGGCGACCGCGCCCGGGTAGACCTGGCGGCTGCTGTCCGCAGCGCTTAGACGAGGCGCCCGCGGCGCCCCGAGGCGGGGAACACCTGCCGGCCGGGAACCAACCCCGCCGTCCTTTCCCTAGCAGGGCTCTGCCTTGCCTTGCTCGGCTTTCAACCGCATTGCTCTGCTCTCCTGTGCCGTGCTAGGCTTCTCTCGGAGACCGTCCCGCGGGCTTTGATGCCGAGTCGATCGCTATAATTACGAACGCATAAACCGTCAGACACAGAACTTGGCCTCCCCGCAGCCCAGCGACCGTTCCCTCGGAACTGGCACGAGGGGGCAGCAGGCCTGCACACCCAGCACGGTCTTTTCTGTAAGTAACAACATGATTCCCACAACTACGCTGGAAGAAAGGCAACAATAAAGAAATAAACAGATAAAGCAAGACATGGTTCTTGCCCAACGTCACGGTGGACCAGGAGATGTGAAGGAGGCTGGGGAGAGGGCGATCAGGGTACAGCCACTGTCCAAGTCCGGCTGCCACCTGCACACAACATGAGAGCCCTCCGGTCTCCCCCCAACAGGCACTTGGAACCCAAAGGAGGGCTGGCCGCCAGCTCGCTACGTTCGCTTTGCTCCTCTTTGTTTTGCCTTGCTCCGCTTTGCTTTGCTCTTGCTGGCACAGTTTTGCTTTTCCATACCTCCTTTCCTCTGCTGTTCTTGCCCCGGCTTTGCTTTGCTTTGCCTCAGATTCTTTTGCTGTTTCTTTCCTGGCAATGCTTTGCTTTTCCTTGTGCTACGTTCCCTTGCTCTGCTTTGCCTTGCTAAGTTTTGCCTTTTCTGGACATGTTTTGCTTTTTTTTTTTTTTTTTTTTTTTTTTTTAAGTGTTCATTGCATTCTTTTGTTTTCCTTTTGGACCTATCTGATGTGTTTTTAGAGGCCGCGCTTTGCTTTTCCAGGCGCTGGATGTCATTGCTTTTCCCTATGCCGCTAGGTCTTTTCCATAGCAGGGCTTTGCTTTGTCTTGCTCAGCTTTCATCCGCATTGCTCCGCTCTCCTGTGCCGTGCTAGGCTTCCTTTGGAGACCGTCTCACTGATTTTGCTGCTGAGTCGATTGGTAAATTTATGAACGCATCAACCGTCAGACACAGAACTTGGCCTCCCCGCAGCCCAGCCACTGTCCCCTCGGAACCGGCGCGTGGGGGCAGCAGGCCTGGCCGCCCGACATGGTCCATACTTTGTCCCTAGCCATGCGGCGAGCTGGCTTGGGTGGGCCACACTGCTAGTTGTGTGTGTGAGGTTCTCAAAACAGTAAGGAACTACGTGATTCCCACAACTACGGTGGTAGAAATCCACAACAAACAACAACAAAATGTGTATATATATATATATATATAAAACCAGCTAAAGCAAGACATGGTTCTTGCCCGGTGTCACAGTGGACTAGGAGCTGTGAAGAAGGCTGAGGAGTGGGCGATCAGGGTACAACCACTGTCCAAGTCTGGCTGCCACCTGCACACAAAATGGAGCCCTCCGATCTCTCCCCCACAGACACTTGGAACCCAAAGGAGGGCTGGCCGCCAGCTCGCTACGTTTGCTTTGCTTCTCTTTGTTTTGCCTTGCTCCGCTTTGCTTTGCTCTTGCTGGCACGGTTTTGCTATTCCATACCTCCTTTCCTCTGCTGTTCTTGCCCCGGCTTTGCTTTGCTTTGCCTCAGATTCTTTTGCTGTTTCTTTCCTGGCAATGCTTTGCTTTTCCTTGTGCTACGTTCCCTTGCTCTGCTTTGACTTGCTCTGCTTTCCCTTCCCTGGCCATGCTTTCCTTGGTTTACCTTTGGTTTACAGACCTGGCACTGCTTTGCTTTTCCTACCCGTGCTGTGCTTTGCCTTGCCTCGCCTCAAACTGCTTTGCTTTCCTTTGTTTGCTTTATCTTTCCTAGTTATGCTTTGCTTTTCCTGGTGCTACTTTCCTTTGCTCAGCTTTGCCTTCCTTGGCCGTGCTTTGTTTTGCTTTACGGGGCCACGCTTGCCTTTTTTCACCTTTGCCTTGCTCTCTTTTGCCTCACCTGCTCCTGCTCTCACTTCCAGTTTCTGGCCATGCTTACCTTTGTTTTGCTTTACTTTGTATTCCTGGCACTGCTTTGCTTTTCCTTTTGCTACTTTCTTTTGTTCTGCTTTGCCTTGCCTGGCCATGCTTTGCTTTGCTTTGCTTTGTATTCCTGGCATTGCTTTGCTTTTCCTTCTCTGCTCTGCTTAGCTTCTCTTAACCCTGCTCTGATTTGCCTTACCTTGAACTTTTTCGCTTTGTTGTGGTTTTATTTATTTTTTGTTTGTTTGTTTGTTTTTATTTTTTTTCATTAATATTTTTTTTCGTTCTCTTTACCAGCACTGCTTTGCATTTCCTGGTACTACTTTCCTTTGTTCTGCTTTGCCTTCCTGTGCTTTGCCTTCCCTGGCCTTGCTTTGTTTTGCTTTATCAGGCCATGCTTTCCTTGGTTTACCTTTGGTTTACAGACCTGGCACTGCATTGCTTTTCCTACCCGTGCTGTGCTTTGCCTTGCCTCAAAGTGCTTTGCTGTCCTTTGCTTGCTTTGTCTTCCCTCGTTATGCTTTGCTTTTCCTGGTGCTACTTTCCTTTGCTCAGCTTTGCCTTCCCTCGCCGTGCTTTGTTTTGCTTTATGGGGCCATGCTTGCCTTTGTTTAGCTTCGCTCTGCTCTGCTTTGCCTTGCTATGTTTTGCCTTTTCTGGACATGCTTTGCATCTATTTTTTTTTTTATTCTCATTATTTTTCCTTTTTTTTTTTTTTTTTTTTAATTTAAATGTTCATTACATTCTTTTGTTTTTCTTTTGGACCTATCTGATGTGTTTTTACAGGCCGTGCTTTCCTTTTCCAGGCCCTGGTTGTCACTGCTTTTCCTTATGCCGCTAGTTCTTTTTCTTAGCAGGGTTTTACTCTGTCTTGCTCAGCTTTTATCCGCATTGCTCTGCTCTCCTGTGCTGTGCTAGGTTTCTTTTAGAGACTTTCCCACTGGTTTTACTGGGCTAGCCGCCAGCTCGCTACGTTTGCTTTGCTTCTCTCTGTTTTGCCTTATTCCGCTTTGCTTTGCTCTTCGTGGCACAGTTTTGCTTTCCCATACCTCCTTTCCTCTGCTGTTCTTGCCCCAGCTTTGCCTCAGACTGCTTTGCTTTTGCTTTCCTGAAAATGCTTTGCTTTTCCTTGTGCTACGTTCCCTTGCTCTGCTTTGACTTGCTCAGCTTTCCCTTCCCTGGCCATGCTTTCCTTGGTTTACCTTTGGTTTACAGACCTGGCACTGCATTGCTTTTCCAAACCATGCTGTGCTTTGCCTTGCCTCAAAGTGCTTTGCTGTCCTTTGCTTGCTTTGTCTTCCCTCGTTATGCTTTGCTTTACCTGGTGTTACTTTCCTTTGCTCAGCTTTGCCCTCCCTGGCCTTGCTTTTTTTTTTTTTTTTGCTTTACGGGGCCATGCTTTCCTTTGTTTACCTTTGCTTTCCTCTACTTTGTTCTGCTATGCTATGCCTTTCCTGGTCATGCTTTGCATTTTTTTATTATTATTATTATTATTATTTTTTATTTATTTGATGTTCATTCCATGCTTTATATTTTCCTTTTATATCTTTTTCTTGTGTTTTCTCTGGCCGTGCTTTGCTTTTCCAGGCCCTGGTTGTCACTGCTTTTCCTTATGCCGCTAGGTCTTTTCCCTAGCAGGGCTTTGCTTTGTCTCGCTCAGCTTTCATCCGCATTGCTCTGCTCTCCTGTGCCGTGCTAGGCTTCCTTTGGAGACTGTCTCACTGATTTTGCTGCTGAGTCGGTTGGTAAATTTCTGAACGCATAAACCGTCAGACACAGAACTTGGCCTCCCCGCAGCCCAGCCACTGTCCCCTCGGAACTGGAGGCCGGGTGCAGCAGGCCTGGCCGCCCGACATGGTCCATTCTTTGTCCCTAGCCATGCGGCGAGCCGCCAGGGGACCCTTAACTGCTACTCGTGTGGTGATAGTGTTCAGTGAGAATTTCAACGAGAATAAGTAACTACATGATTCCCACAACTACGGTGGAAGAAATCCACAACAAACAACAACAAAATGTATATAGATATATAAAACCAGCTAAAGCAAGACATGGTTCTTGCCGGCTGTCACAGTGGACTAGGAGCTGTGAAGAAGGCTGAGGAGTGGGCGATCAGGGTACAACCACTGTCCAAGTCCGGCTGCCACCTGTACACAACATGGAGGCCCTCCGGTCTCCCCCACAGACACTTGGAACCCAAAGGAGGGCTGGCCGCCAGCTCGCTACGTTCGCTTTGCTTCTCTTTGTTTTGCCTCGCTCCGCTTTGCTTTGCTCTTGCTGGCACAGTTTTGCTTTTCCATACCTCCTTTCCTCTGCTGTTCTTGCCCCTGCTTTGCCTCAGACTGTTTTGCTTTTGCTTTCCTGAAAATGCTTTGCTTTTCCTTGTGCTACGTTCCTTTGCTCTGCTTTGACTTGCTCAGCTTTCCCTTCCCTGGCCACGCTTTCCTTGGTTTAGCTCTGCTTTATAGACCTGGCACTGCTCTGCCTTTCCTACCCGTGCTGTGCTTTGCCTTGCCTCAAAGTGCTTTGCTTTCCTTTGCTTGCTTTGCATTTCCTGGTTATGCTTTGCTTCTCCTGGTGCTACTTTCCTTTGCTCTGCTTTGCCTTCCCTGGCCTTGCTTTCGTTTGCTGTTTCAGGCCATTTTTTCCTTTCTTTAGCTTTGCTTTGCTCTGCTTTGCTTTGCTTTGCTTTGCCTTTCATCTTTTATTCTTTTTTTTTTTTTTTTTTTTTTTAATTTATTTTTTTTTTCATGTTCCTTGCATGATTTGTTTTCCTTTTCGACCTATCTGATGTGTTTTTACTGGCCGTGCTTTGCTTTTCCAGGCCCTGGTTGTCACTGCTTTTCCCTATGCCTAGCAGGGCTTTTCCTTGTCTCGCTCAGCTTTCATCCGCATTGCTCTGCTCTCCTGTGCCGTGCTAGGCTTCCTTTGGAGACCGTCTCACTGATTTTGCTGCTGAGTCGATTGGTAAATTTATGAACGCATAAACCGTCAGACACAGAACTTGGCCTCCCCGCAGCCCAGCCACTGTCCCCTCGGAACCGGCGCGTGGGGGCAGCAGGCCTGGGCGCCCGACATGGTCCATTCTTTGTCCCCAGCCACGCGGCGAGCTGGCTTGGGTGGGCCACACTGCTAGTTGTGTGTGTGAGGTTCTCAAAGACAGTAAGAAACTACACGATTCCCACAACTACGGTGGAAGAAATCCACCACAAGAACAACAACAACAACAAAATAGATAGAGATATATAAAACGTCACGGTGGACTAGGAGATGTGAAGGAGGCTGGGGAGAGAGCTGTCAGGGTACAGCCACTGTCCGAGTCTGGCTGCCACCTGTACACAACATGGAGCCCTCCGGTCTCCCCCCCACAGACACTTGGAACCCAAAGGAGGGCTGGCCGCCAGCTCGCTACGTTTGCTTTGCTTCTCTTTGTTTTGCCTTGGTCTGCTTTGCTTTGCTCTTGCTGGCACAGTTTTGCTTTTCCATACCTCCTTTCCTCTGCTGTTCTTGCCTCAGATTGCTTTGCTTTTTCTCTCCTGGAAATGCTGTGTTGTTCCTTGTGCTGCTTTGCTTTGCTTTGCTTTGCTTTGCTTTGCTTTGCTTTGTTTTGCTTTTTCTTTCCTGAGCCTGCTACGTTTTTACTTGTGCGGTCATGCTTTATTTTTTATTTCTTTGCTTCGTATTCCTGTCAGTGCTTTGCTTTACCTTCTCTGCTCTTCTGGACCTTTCTTAGCCTCGCTGTGCTTTGCTTTGCCTCAAAGTGCTTTCTTTCCTTGGCTTTCCCTTTCGTGGCACCGCTTTGTTTTTCCCTGTGCTCCTTTCCTTAGCTTTGCTGTCTTTATGAATGCATAAAGAAGTTCATGAAACTTGTTTCTGAACACACAGAAAAGTTAGCCGGCCCGCAGCCCGGCAGCTGTCCCCTCGCAGCTGGCGGGCAGGGACAGGGATCTGGCTACCGGGCCAGGTCTATTCTGTTGCCCACCGTTGTGCGGAGAGCCAGCAGGTGGGCTCCGTTGCTATTCGTCTGGGGAGGGGTGTGGGTTGAGAACAACAATCAATAACTACTCGATTCCTAAAACGAAAGGGGGAAACAGACGGAGAAGACTATTATTATTCCTACTTCTACTATTTGTATTACGTTTTAATGATATTTATTTCTATTACTATTTAATACTTTTATTTCTAATAACTTTTTAGTAGTATATAATAATAGCATTATTATTATTATTATTATTATTATTATTATTATTATTATTATTATTATTATTATTATTATTATTATTATTATTATTATTTTATATAATGATAAGCAGCTAAAGCAAAGCAGCCAGGCAGCCAGCCAAACTGAGTGGCACAGGTGGGGAGCCGTTCGCGGCCGAGCAGGAGCCTCTGATGTCAGAGCGAGAGCGAGAGGCGGCCCGAGGCAACCGGGGGCCGCTGCCACACCCTGGCCTTCTCAAACGCCCAGCTCCCCGTAAGCCAGCAACGGGCCCCTTTTCCTCATGGGTGGGTGGGGGGTGCGATTTCGACTGACGCTAAGTTAACTCCGCATTTTGTTTTGGCAGCACCGTTTTGCTTTGCTTTGCTTTCCCTGGCCCTGCGTTGCTTCGCTTCGCTTTGTATTCAAGGTACTGCTTGGCTTTTCCTGGCCCTGTTTTACTTTGGATTTTCTCTTCCTGACCGTGCTTTGCTTTTCCTGGCCTCGCTTTGTTTCGTTTTGCTTGACTTTGTATTCGTGACACCGCTTTTCTTTCCCTGGACCTCCTTTGCTTTGGTTTTTCTCGCCCTTCTTTGCTTTGCTTTTGCTGGCCCTGCCTCGCTTTGTTTTGCTTGACGTTGTATTCAAGACACCGCTTTTCTTTTCCTGGACCTCTTTTGCTTTGGTTTTTCTCGCCTTTCTTTGTTTTGCTTTTGCTGGCCCTGCCTCGCTTTGTTTTGCTTGACGTTGTATTCAAGATACCGCTTTTCTTTCCCCCACCCCCCAGGAAATCCTTAGCTTAGTTTTTTTTTGTTTGTTTGTTTGTTTTTCCCCACCCTTCTTTGTTTTGCTTTTGCTGGCCCTGCCTCGCTTTGCTTTGCTTTACTTTGTATTCGTGACACCACTTTTCTTTTCCTGGACCTCTTCTGCTTTGGTTTTTCTTGCCCTTCTTGGCTTTGCTTTTCCTTTTGCCTCTTTCTTTTCCCTAGCAGGGCTTTGCTTTGTCTCGCTCTGCTTTGCGTTGCATTGCTCAGCTCTGCTTTGCCGTGCTAGGTAGGCTTCTTTTGCAGACCGTCGCACCGATTTGGGCGACGAGTCGATCGGTGTATTTATGAACGCATAAAGCCTCAGGCGCACACCGTGGCCTCCCTCCCCGCAGCCCGACGACTGTCCCCCGGGAGCTGGAGGGTGGCGACAGGAAGCCTGGCCACCCACCCAGCATGGTCTATTCCTCATCCCCCGCCGTCCGGCGAGCCGCCAGGTGGGTCCCGCTGCTGCTGTTCGTCTGGGGACGGGCTTGGGTGAGGTTTTTTAGGACGATAAGCGACATTACACGATTCCCAATGATTTGGGTTCGTTTTGCTTTGCTTTCCTTTTCCTCGCTTTACTTATCGTCGCTCTTCCCCGCTTTGCTTTTCCCGCACCTGCTTCGACATGCTTTCCTTAGAGCTGCATCTTTCTGGGGGGTTTTGGTTTGTATTCCCGGCACCGATTTCCTTTTCTTTGCTCTGCTTTGCCGTTCCTACTCCGCTTTGTTTTTTGCTCTTTTGATGCGTTTACACACACAGGAACGCTGGGTCACCTACTTCGGCCTCCCCACAGCCCGCCAACCGTCCCTTCGCAGCTGGCAGGTGGGGGTGCGGGGGTCGGCCACCCAGCCAAGTCTATTCCAGGACCCCCGCTGACTGGGGAGCCGCCACCTGAGCTCAACTGCCGTTTGCCTGAGGAGGCTGGGGGAGGGGGGGGGGGGGGGGGGGGTGAGGGGGAGCTGAGGACTAGGGGGGTGGGGGAGGTTTTGAAAGACGGTAAGGAATGACACGATTCCTGAAGCTACAGCGGAAAACAGGCAACAGAACTAACTAATAATAAACGTAAAGATAAGAGTAGTTATTTTGCAAAGCGGCTAAAGCAAAGCGGCCAGGCAGTCAGCCGCACTGCGCGGCACAGGTGGCGAGCCTCTGGCGGCCGAGCAAGAGCCTCTGACGTCAGAGCGAGCTGCGGCCCGAAGCAGCCGGGGTCCGGGGCCGCGCCCTCGCCTTCCCGACCGGCGCCGGCGCCCCGCCCCGCCCCGTCCACTGCAAAGGCTGCAAAGGGCGGAGGAGAGGGAGGGAGAAGTGGGGAGGGGGCGGAGGCGGCCATTGAAGTGCGTAGACGGCCGCTGTCAGATGCAGGCCGCCACGTCTACCCGTCCCTCCCACCCTCCGGGCCCCGTGGAGCGACCAGGTCTACTTCTCCCTCCTCCCCGCTCTCTCCCCCGCCCCCTCCCGCCTCGTGGAGCCACCAGGTCTACTTCTCCCTCCTCCTCCCCGCTCTCTCCCCTCCGCCCCCTCCCGCCCCGTGGAGCCACCAGGTCTACTTCTCCCTCCTCCTCCCCGCTCTGTCCCCCCGCCCCCTCCCGCCCCGTGGAGCCACCAGGTCTACTTCTCCCTCCTCCCCGCTCTCTCCCCCGCCCCCTCCCGCCTCGTGGAGCCACCAGGTCTACTTCTCCCTCCTCCTCCCCGCTCTCTCCCCCCCGCCCCCTCCCGCCCCGTGGAGCCACCAGGTCTACTTCTCCCTCCTCCTCCCCGCTGTCCCCCCGCCCCCTCCCGCCCCGTGGAGCCACCAGGTCTACTTCTCCCTCCTCCTCCCCGCTCTCCCCCCCGCCCCCTCCCGCCCCGTGGAGCCACCAGGTCTACTTCTCCCTCCTCCTCCCCGCTCTCTCCCCCCCGCCCCCTCCCGCCCCGTGGAGCCACCAGGTCTACTTCTCCCTCCTCCTCCCCGCTGTCCCCCCGCCCCCTCCCGCCCCGTGGAGCCACCAGGTCTACTTCTCCCTCCTCCTCCCCGCTCTGTCCCCCCGCCCCCTCCCGCCCCGTGGAGCCACCAGGTCTACTTCTCCCTCCTCCTCCCCGCTCTGTCCCCCCGCCCCCTCCCGCCCCGTGGAGCCACCAGGTCTACTTCTCCCTCCTCCCAGCTCTGTCCCCCCGCCCCCTCCCGCCTCGTGGAGCCGTCAGGTCTACCCCGCCGTCACGGCCACTGCTCGAGAGCGGCCCGGCTGCCTCGTCTACACG
>NW_028137643.1:55000-72500 GCF_965140915.1 Aythya marila
GCACCGACGCCGGCACCAGCGCCTCGCGCAACGCTCACGGACCCCTGCGGCTCGCGGGGCCGCTCGGCCGTCACACAGCCGGCTTCGGCCGGAAAAGCCCCTTCGTTCGGCGACGAGAACGACGGACGGAGCGCCCACCGGCGACCAGGGCACGCGCCCTAAACGCCGCCGCCGCCGCTCTCGCCCCGAGCGAGGCAGCGCCTCACCTGCGACGGGAAGCGAGCTGGACAGGAGACCGCCCGTGCCTGAACACCGGACACCGCCGCGGCTGCCCCGGGACAGGGGAGCGCGGAAGAGCCGGCCCGCCGGGGGCCCTCTCCGACGCGACCCGAGTGGCCTCATCGATCGGAAAAAAAAAAAAAAAAAAAGCGAACAGCGTCGCCTGCGTGCGTGCGGGTGTGCTGGAGCAACGTCCGCGAGAGGTGCTCGCACCGACCTGAACATCGGCCCTGACAGGAACCGACCCGCCGGGAAGCCTCTCCGACGTGCCCGAGGAACGCCTCGACGGGCTCCTGCGTGCGGGTGACGTGAGGTGCATCGTCGGGAGCCGGAGGCGCCGCCGCCTCGGCCGTGCCAATCCGCAGGGTCCCCCCTCCTTCGCCTTCCGAGCCTCCGGGACCCACGCGAGCAGCCGGGGACGCCCCCGGACGGACGCCTTCGGCCGCCGGCGGACCGCCCGCCGGCTTCTGGCCGCTCCCTCTCTCCACAGCTCTGAGCTCGCGGCTCGCTGCTGCTTCTCCGGCGACTCGCACGCGCGAGACCGCTCCTCGCTCGCCGGCGGGGAGGGTAGCTGGCTCGGCAAACCGCTGGCGGCTACCGCTCCGCACAACCCACGCCCGAGCCGACGCCACCGCCGACGCCGCGCGCCCCCTTCTCGCGCGCCGGCTCTCCAAGCCCCAAGCGCTCGCTCGGCACCGCTGGCGGAGCAGAGTCCTCACTCTCTCCTATAGACGGACAGAAAAGTCATCGCCTCACAAGCGCCGCACGTCCTTTTCCAGCCTACCGCGGCGAGGCAGCCGAGCGCAACCGACTTTTACCTCGACCTAACTGGAGGCACAGAGAAACAGCGACGCCTACCACCCCTTCCGAGCCGTGGCACGACCTGCTAGTCTACCTCCAGCCCCACGGCGGCCTTCCAAGTCCCGTCGGACACGCGGTAGACCTGGCCGCCGTTCCCTCCGCCCGACCGGCGGCTATTTCCTCCGCGCGGGTAGACCTGGCAACCTCAGGGGGACCCCCCGGCCGGGAACCGACGGCGCCGGCCCGCCTTCCTTCGCTTTTCCCACGGGCCCTTCCGGCACTTTTCCAGCCTTTTCGGGCTTTTTCGCACCTTTCCGGGAATTTCCGACGCTTTCCGCGCCATCGGACCCGCTCGGGAACCGCTCGACCGACCCGCGGACGTGCGCCTTCGCAAACGCGCGCGCGCGCGCGCTCCCGTCGCTGCCGGGCAGACCCCGACGCCGTTCTCGCGGCCGGACCTGCAGCGACCCCTACAGGTCGCCGCCGGCTAAGCAAACATGGCGACCGCGCCCGGGTAGACCTGGCGGCCGCAGGAAGCTACGGGGAGACCAGGCGGCCGCGGGACGACGCGGGGACACCAGGCGGCCGCGGCAGGATCGGCAGACGAGGCGACGGGGGGATGCGGTAGACCTGGCAACCTCGGCGGGACGCGGGGAGACCTGGCGGCCGCAGGAGGGCACCGGGACACCTGGCGGCCGCAGGACGACACGGGGAGACGTGGCGGCAACGGGGGGCACACGGTAGACCTGGCAACCTCAGGGGGACACGGGGAGACCCGCCGGCCGGGAACCGACAGCGCCGGCCCGCCTTCCTTCGCTTTTCCCACGGGCCCTTCCGGCACTTTTCGCACCTTTCCGGGAATTTCCGACGCTTTCCGCGCCATCGGACCCGCTCGGGAACCGCTCGACCGACCCGCGGACGGGAGCCCTCGCAAACGCGCTCGCGCCCGCGCTCCCGTCGCTGCCGGGCAGACCCCGACGCCGTTCTCGCGGCCGGACCTGCAGCGACCCCTACAGGTCGCCGCCGGCTAAGCAAACATGGCGACCGCGCCCGGGTAGACCTGGCGGCTGCTGTCCGCAGCGCTTAGACGAGGCGCCCGCGGCGCCCCGAGGCGGGGAACACCTGCCGGCCGGGAACCAACCCCGCCGTCCTTTCCCTAGCAGGGCTCTGCCTTGCCTTGCTCGGCTTTCAACCGCATTGCTCTGCTCTCCTGTGCCGTGCTAGGCTTCTCTCGGAGACCGTCCCGCGGGCTTTGATGCCGAGTCGATCGCTATAATTACGAACGCATAAACCGTCAGACACAGAACTTGGCCTCCCCGCAGCCCAGCGACCGTTCCCTCGGAACTGGCACGAGGGGGCAGCAGGCCTGCACACCCAGCACGGTCTTTTCTGTAAGTAACAACATGATTCCCACAACTACGCTGGAAGAAAGGCAACAATAAAGAAATAAACAGATAAAGCAAGACATGGTTCTTGCCCAACGTCACGGTGGACCAGGAGATGTGAAGGAGGCTGGGGAGAGGGCGATCAGGGTACAGCCACTGTCCAAGTCCGGCTGCCACCTGCACACAACATGAGAGCCCTCCGGTCTCCCCCCAACAGGCACTTGGAACCCAAAGGAGGGCTGGCCGCCAGCTCGCTACGTTCGCTTTGCTCCTCTTTGTTTTGCCTTGCTCCGCTTTGCTTTGCTCTTGCTGGCACAGTTTTGCTTTTCCATACCTCCTTTCCTCTGCTGTTCTTGCCCCGGCTTTGCTTTGCTTTGCCTCAGATTCTTTTGCTGTTTCTTTCCTGGCAATGCTTTGCTTTTCCTTGTGCTACGTTCCCTTGCTCTGCTTTGCCTTGCTAAGTTTTGCCTTTTCTGGACATGTTTTGCTTTTTTTTTTTTTTTTTTTTTTTTTTTTAAGTGTTCATTGCATTCTTTTGTTTTCCTTTTGGACCTATCTGATGTGTTTTTAGAGGCCGCGCTTTGCTTTTCCAGGCGCTGGATGTCATTGCTTTTCCCTATGCCGCTAGGTCTTTTCCATAGCAGGGCTTTGCTTTGTCTTGCTCAGCTTTCATCCGCATTGCTCCGCTCTCCTGTGCCGTGCTAGGCTTCCTTTGGAGACCGTCTCACTGATTTTGCTGCTGAGTCGATTGGTAAATTTATGAACGCATCAACCGTCAGACACAGAACTTGGCCTCCCCGCAGCCCAGCCACTGTCCCCTCGGAACCGGCGCGTGGGGGCAGCAGGCCTGGCCGCCCGACATGGTCCATACTTTGTCCCTAGCCATGCGGCGAGCTGGCTTGGGTGGGCCACACTGCTAGTTGTGTGTGTGAGGTTCTCAAAACAGTAAGGAACTACGTGATTCCCACAACTACGGTGGTAGAAATCCACAACAAACAACAACAAAATGTGTATATATATATATATATATAAAACCAGCTAAAGCAAGACATGGTTCTTGCCCGGTGTCACAGTGGACTAGGAGCTGTGAAGAAGGCTGAGGAGTGGGCGATCAGGGTACAACCACTGTCCAAGTCTGGCTGCCACCTGCACACAAAATGGAGCCCTCCGATCTCTCCCCCACAGACACTTGGAACCCAAAGGAGGGCTGGCCGCCAGCTCGCTACGTTTGCTTTGCTTCTCTTTGTTTTGCCTTGCTCCGCTTTGCTTTGCTCTTGCTGGCACGGTTTTGCTATTCCATACCTCCTTTCCTCTGCTGTTCTTGCCCCGGCTTTGCTTTGCTTTGCCTCAGATTCTTTTGCTGTTTCTTTCCTGGCAATGCTTTGCTTTTCCTTGTGCTACGTTCCCTTGCTCTGCTTTGACTTGCTCTGCTTTCCCTTCCCTGGCCATGCTTTCCTTGGTTTACCTTTGGTTTACAGACCTGGCACTGCTTTGCTTTTCCTACCCGTGCTGTGCTTTGCCTTGCCTCGCCTCAAACTGCTTTGCTTTCCTTTGTTTGCTTTATCTTTCCTAGTTATGCTTTGCTTTTCCTGGTGCTACTTTCCTTTGCTCAGCTTTGCCTTCCTTGGCCGTGCTTTGTTTTGCTTTACGGGGCCACGCTTGCCTTTTTTCACCTTTGCCTTGCTCTCTTTTGCCTCACCTGCTCCTGCTCTCACTTCCAGTTTCTGGCCATGCTTACCTTTGTTTTGCTTTACTTTGTATTCCTGGCACTGCTTTGCTTTTCCTTTTGCTACTTTCTTTTGTTCTGCTTTGCCTTGCCTGGCCATGCTTTGCTTTGCTTTGCTTTGTATTCCTGGCATTGCTTTGCTTTTCCTTCTCTGCTCTGCTTAGCTTCTCTTAACCCTGCTCTGATTTGCCTTACCTTGAACTTTTTCGCTTTGTTGTGGTTTTATTTATTTTTTGTTTGTTTGTTTGTTTTTATTTTTTTTCATTAATATTTTTTTTCGTTCTCTTTACCAGCACTGCTTTGCATTTCCTGGTACTACTTTCCTTTGTTCTGCTTTGCCTTCCTGTGCTTTGCCTTCCCTGGCCTTGCTTTGTTTTGCTTTATCAGGCCATGCTTTCCTTGGTTTACCTTTGGTTTACAGACCTGGCACTGCATTGCTTTTCCTACCCGTGCTGTGCTTTGCCTTGCCTCAAAGTGCTTTGCTGTCCTTTGCTTGCTTTGTCTTCCCTCGTTATGCTTTGCTTTTCCTGGTGCTACTTTCCTTTGCTCAGCTTTGCCTTCCCTCGCCGTGCTTTGTTTTGCTTTATGGGGCCATGCTTGCCTTTGTTTAGCTTCGCTCTGCTCTGCTTTGCCTTGCTATGTTTTGCCTTTTCTGGACATGCTTTGCATCTATTTTTTTTTTTATTCTCATTATTTTTCCTTTTTTTTTTTTTTTTTTTTAATTTAAATGTTCATTACATTCTTTTGTTTTTCTTTTGGACCTATCTGATGTGTTTTTACAGGCCGTGCTTTCCTTTTCCAGGCCCTGGTTGTCACTGCTTTTCCTTATGCCGCTAGTTCTTTTTCTTAGCAGGGTTTTACTCTGTCTTGCTCAGCTTTTATCCGCATTGCTCTGCTCTCCTGTGCTGTGCTAGGTTTCTTTTAGAGACTTTCCCACTGGTTTTACTGGGCTAGCCGCCAGCTCGCTACGTTTGCTTTGCTTCTCTCTGTTTTGCCTTATTCCGCTTTGCTTTGCTCTTCGTGGCACAGTTTTGCTTTCCCATACCTCCTTTCCTCTGCTGTTCTTGCCCCAGCTTTGCCTCAGACTGCTTTGCTTTTGCTTTCCTGAAAATGCTTTGCTTTTCCTTGTGCTACGTTCCCTTGCTCTGCTTTGACTTGCTCAGCTTTCCCTTCCCTGGCCATGCTTTCCTTGGTTTACCTTTGGTTTACAGACCTGGCACTGCATTGCTTTTCCAAACCATGCTGTGCTTTGCCTTGCCTCAAAGTGCTTTGCTGTCCTTTGCTTGCTTTGTCTTCCCTCGTTATGCTTTGCTTTACCTGGTGTTACTTTCCTTTGCTCAGCTTTGCCCTCCCTGGCCTTGCTTTTTTTTTTTTTTTTGCTTTACGGGGCCATGCTTTCCTTTGTTTACCTTTGCTTTCCTCTACTTTGTTCTGCTATGCTATGCCTTTCCTGGTCATGCTTTGCATTTTTTTATTATTATTATTATTATTATTTTTTATTTATTTGATGTTCATTCCATGCTTTATATTTTCCTTTTATATCTTTTTCTTGTGTTTTCTCTGGCCGTGCTTTGCTTTTCCAGGCCCTGGTTGTCACTGCTTTTCCTTATGCCGCTAGGTCTTTTCCCTAGCAGGGCTTTGCTTTGTCTCGCTCAGCTTTCATCCGCATTGCTCTGCTCTCCTGTGCCGTGCTAGGCTTCCTTTGGAGACCGTCTCACTGATTTTGCTGCTGAGTCGGTTGGTAAATTTCTGAACGCATAAACCGTCAGACACAGAACTTGGCCTCCCCGCAGCCCAGCCACTGTCCCCTCGGAACTGGAGGCCGGGTGCAGCAGGCCTGGCCGCCCGACATGGTCCATTCTTTGTCCCTAGCCATGCGGCGAGCCGCCAGGGGACCCTTAACTGCTACTCGTGTGGTGATAGTGTTCAGTGAGAATTTCAACGAGAATAAGTAACTACATGATTCCCACAACTACGGTGGAAGAAATCCACAACAAACAACAACAAAATGTATATAGATATATAAAACCAGCTAAAGCAAGACATGGTTCTTGCCGGCTGTCACAGTGGACTAGGAGCTGTGAAGAAGGCTGAGGAGTGGGCGATCAGGGTACAACCACTGTCCAAGTCCGGCTGCCACCTGTACACAACATGGAGGCCCTCCGGTCTCCCCCACAGACACTTGGAACCCAAAGGAGGGCTGGCCGCCAGCTCGCTACGTTCGCTTTGCTTCTCTTTGTTTTGCCTCGCTCCGCTTTGCTTTGCTCTTGCTGGCACAGTTTTGCTTTTCCATACCTCCTTTCCTCTGCTGTTCTTGCCCCTGCTTTGCCTCAGAGTGTTTTGCTCTTTCTCTCCTGAACATACTTTGCATTTCCTTGTGCTACTTTCCTTTGCTTTGCTTTTCCTTGCTCTGCTTTGCCTTCCCTGGCCATGCTTTCCTTTGCTTTATCAGGCCATGCTTTCCTTGGTTTAGCTTTGCTTTATAGACCTGGCACTGGTTTGCTTTTCCTACCCATGCTGTGCTTTGCCTTGCCTCAAAGTGCTTTGCTTTTCCTTTGCTTGCTTTGCATTTCCTGGTTATGCTTTGCTTTTCCTTTTGCTACTTTCCTTAGCTCTGCTTTGCCTTCCCTGGCCTTGCTTTCGTTTGCTGTTTCAGGCTATTTTTTCCTTTCTTTAGCTTTGCTTTGCTCTGCTTTGCTTTGCTTTGCTTTGCCTTTCATCTTTTATTCTTTTTTTTTTTTTTTTTTTAATTTTTTTTTTTTCATGTTCCTTGCATGATTTGTTTTCCTTTTGGACCTATCTGATGTGTTTTTACTGGCCGTGCTTTGCTTTTCCAGGCCCTGGTTGTCACTGCTTTTCCCTATGCCTAGCAGGGCTTTTCCTTGTCTCGCTCAGCTTTCATCCACATTGCTCTGCTCTCCTGTGCCGTGCTAGGCTTCCTTTGGAGACCGTCTCACTGATTTTGCTGCTGAGTCGAATGGTAAATTTCTGAACGCATAAACCGTCAGACACAGAACTTGGCCTCCCCGCAGCCCAGCCACTGTCCCCTCGGAACTGGAGGCCGGGTGCAGCAGGCCTGGCCGCCCGACATGGTCCATTCTTTGTCCCTAGTCATGCGGCGAGCCGCCAGGGGACCCCTAACTTCTACTCGTGTGGTGATAGTGTTCAGTGAGAATTTCAACGAGAATAAGTAACTACATGATTCCCACAACTACGGTGGAAGAAATCCACAACAAACAACAACAAAATGTATATAGATATATAAAACCAGCTAAAGCAAGACATGGTTCTTGCCGGGTGTCACAGTGGACTAGGAGCTGTGAAGAAGGCTGAGGAGTGGGCGATCAGGGTCCAGCCACTGTCCATTTCCGGCTGCCACCTGTACACAACATGGAGGCCCTCCGGTCTCCCCCACAAACACTTGGAACCCAAAGGAGGGCTGGCCACCAGCTCGCTACGTTCGCTTTGCTTCTCTTTGTTTTGCCTCGCTCCGCTTTGCTTTGCTCTTGCTGGCACAGTTTTGCTTTTCCATACCTCCTTTCCTCTGCTGTTCTTGCCCCTGCTTTGCCTCAGAGTGTTTTGCTCTTTCTCTCCTGGAAATACTTTGCATTTCCTTGTGCTACTTTCCTTTGCTTTGCTTTTCCTTGCTCTGCTTTGCCTTCCCTGGCCATGCTTTCCTTGGTTTAGCTCTGCTTTATAGACCTGGCACTGCTTTGCTTTTCCTACCCGTGCTGTGCTTTGCCTTGCCTCGCCTCAAACTGCTTTGCTTTCCTTTGTTTGCTTTATCTTTCCTAGTTATGCTTTGCTTTTCCTGGTGCTACTTTCCTTTGCTCAGCTTTGCCTTCCCTGGCCGTGCTTTGTTTTGCTTTACGGGGCCACGCTTGCCTTTTTTTACCTTTGCCTTGCTCTTTTTTGCCTCACCTGCTCCTGCTCTCATTTCCATTTTCCGGCCATGCTTACCTTTGTTTTGCTTTACTTTGTATTCCTGGCACTGCTTTGCTTTTCCTTTTGCTACTTTCTTTTGTTCTGCTTTGCCTTGCCTGGCCATGCTTTGCTTTGCTTTGCTTTGTATTCCTGGCATTGCTTTGCTTTTCCTTCTCTGCTCTGCTTAGCTTCTCTTAACCCTGCTCTGATTTGCCTTACCTTGAACTTTTTCGCTTTGTTGTGGTTTTATTTATTTTTTGTTTGTTTGTTTGTTTTTATTTTTTTTCATTAATATTTTTTTTCTTTCTCTTTCCTGGCACTGCTTTGCTTTTCCTGGTGCTACTTTCCTTTGCTCAGCTTTGCCTTCCCTGGCCATGCTTTGTATTGCTTTACGGGGCCATGCTTGCCTTTTTTCACCTTTGCCTTGCTCTCTTTTGCCTCACCTGCTCCTGCTCTCACTTCCAGTTTCCGGCCATGCTTACCTTTGTTTTGCTTTACTTTGTATTCCTGGCACTGCTTTGCTTTTCCTTTTGCTACTTTCTTTTGTTCTGCTTTGCCTTGCCTGGCCATGCTTTGCTTTGCTTTGCTTTGCCTTGCTTTGTATTCCTGGCATTGCTTTGCTTTTCCTTCTCTGCTCTGCTTAGCTTCTCTTCACCCTGCTCTGATTTGCCTTACCTCAAACTTTTTCGCTTTGTTGTGCTTTTTATTGGTGTTTTTTTTTTTTTTTGTTGTTGTTCTTTTTTTATTTATTTATTTACTTTGACTTCTTTCTCTTTCCTGGCACTGCTTTGCTTTTCCTGGTGCTACTTTCCTTTGCTCAGCTTTGCCTTCCCTGGCCGTGCTTTGTTTTGCTTTACGGGGCCATGCTTGCCTTTGTTTAGCTTTGCTCTGCTCTGCTTTGCCTTGCTATGTTTTGCCTTTTCTGGACATGCTTTGCATCTATTTCTTTTATTATTATTATTATTTATTCTTTTTTTTTTTTTTTTCCTTTAAATGTTCATTGCATTCTTTTGTTTTCCTTTTGGACCTATCTGATGTGTTTTTACAGACCGTGCTTTCCTTTTCCAGGCCCTGGTTGTCACTGCTTTTCCTTATGCCGCTCGGTCTTTTCCTTAGCAGGGTTTTACTCTGTCTTGCTCAGCTTTTATCCGCATTGCTCTGCTCTCCTGTGCTGTGCTAGGTTTCTTTTGGAGACTGTCCCACTGGTTTTACTGGGCTAGCCGCAAGCTCCTTACGTTTGCTTTGCTTCTTTTTGTTTTGCCTTACTCCGCTTTGCTTTGCTCTTGCTGGCACAGTTTTGTTTTCCCATATCTCCTTTCCTCTGCTGTTCTTGCCCCAGCTTTGCCTCAGACTGCTTTGCTTTTGCTTTCCTGAAAATGCTTTGCTTTTCCTTGTGCTACGTTCCCTTGCTCTGCTTTGACTTGCTCAGCTTTCCCTTCCCTGGCCATGCTTTCCTTGGTTTAGCTCTGCTTTATAGACCTGGCACTGCTTTGCTTTTCCTACCCGTGCTGTGCTTTGCCTTGCCTCGCCTCAAACTGCTTTGCTTTCCTTTGTTTGCTTTGTCTTCCCTGGTTATGCTTTGCTTCTCCTGGTGCTACTTTCCTTTGCTCAGCTTTGCCTTCCTTGGCCGTGCTTTGTATTGCTTTACGGGGCCATGCTTGCCTTTTTTTACCTTTGCCTTGCTCTCTTTTGCCTCGCCTGCTCCTGCTCTCACTTCCAGTTTCTGGTCATGCTTACCTTTGTTTTGCTTTACTTTGTATTCCTGGCACTGCTTTGCTTTTCCTTTTGCTACTTTCTTTTGTTCTGCTTTGCCTTGCCTGGCCATGCTTTGCTTTGCTTTGCTTTGCCTTGCTTTGTATTCCTGGCATTGCTTTGCTTTTCCTTCTCTGCTCTGCTTAGCTTCTCTTCACCCTGCTCTGATTTGCCTTACCTCAAACTTTTTCGCTTTGTTGTGCTTTTTATTGGTGTTTTTTTTTTTGTTGTTGTTGTTCTTTTTTTATTTATTTATTTACTTTGACTTCTTTCTCTTTCCTGGCACTGCTTTGCTTTTCCTGGTGCTACTTTCCTTTGCTCAGCTTTGCCTTCCCTCGCCGTGCTTTGTTTTGCTTTATAGGGCCATGCTTGCCTTTGTTTAGCTTCGCTCTGCTCTGCTTTGCCTTGCTATGTTTTGCCTTTTCTGGACATGCTTTGCATCTATTTCTTTTATTATTATTATTATTTATTCTTTTTTTTTTTTTTTTCCTTTAAATGTTCATTGCATTCTTTTGTTTTCCTTTTGGACCTATCTGATGTGTTTTTACAGACCGTGCTTTCCTTTTCCAGGCCCTGGTTGTCACTGCTTTTCCCTATGCCTAGCAGGGCTTTTCCTTAGCAGGGTTTTACTCTGTCTTGCTCAGCTTTTATCCGCATTGCCCTGCTGTCCTGTGTTGTGCTAGGTTTCTTTTGGAGACTGTCCCACTGGTTTTACTGAGCTAGCCGCAAGCTCCTTACGTTTGCTTTGCTTCTCTCTGTTTTGCCTTGCTCCGCTTTGCTTTGCTCTTCGTGGCACAGTTTTGCTTTCCCATACCTCCTTTCCTCTGCTGTTCTTGCCCCAGCTTTGCCTCAGACTGTTTTGCTTTTGCTTTCCTGAAAATGCTTTGCTTTTCCTTGTGCTACGTTCCTTTGCTCTGCTTTGACTTGCTCAGCTTTCCCTTCCCTGGCCACGCTTTCCTTGGTTTAGCTCTGCTTTATAGACCTGGCACTGCTCTGCCTTTCCTACCCGTGCTGTGCTTTGCCTTGCCTCAAAGTGCTTTGCTTTCCTTTGCTTGCTTTGCATTTCCTGGTTATGCTTTGCTTCTCCTGGTGCTACTTTCCTTTGCTCTGCTTTGCCTTCCCTCGCCGTGCTTTCGTTTGCTGTTTCAGGCCATTTTTTCCTTTCTTTAGCTTTGCTTTGCTCTGCTTTGCTTTGCTTTGCTTTGCCTTTCATCTTTTATTCTTTTTTTTTTTTTTTTTTTTTAATTTTTTTTTTTTTTTCATGTTCCTTGCATGATTTGTTTTCCTTTTGGACCTATCTGATGTGTTTTTACTGGCCGTGCTTTCCTTTTCCAGGCCCTGGTTGTCACTGCTTTTCCCTATGCCTAGCAGGGCTTTTCCTTGTCTCGCTCAGCTTTCATCCGCATTGCTCTGCTCTCCTGTGCCGTGCTAGGCTTCCTTTGGAGACCGTCTCACTGATTTTGCTGCTGAGTCGATTGGTAAATTTATGAACGCATAAACCGTCAGACACAGAACTTGGCCTCCCCGCAGCCCAGCCACTGTCCCCTCGGAACCGGCGCGTGGGGGCAGCAGGCCTGGCCGCCCGACATGGTCCATTCTTTGTCCCCAGCCACGCGGCGAGCTGGCTTGGGTGGGCCACACTGCTAGTTGTGTGTGTGAGGTTCTCAAAGACAGTAAGGAACTACACGATTCCCACAACTACGGTGGAAGAAATCCACCACAAGAACAACAACAACAACAAAATAGATAGAGATATATAAAACGTCACGGTGGACTAGGAGATGTGAAGGAGGCTGGGGAGAGAGCTGTCAGGGTACAGCCACTGTCCGAGTCTGGCTGCCACCTGTACACAACATGGAGCCCTCCGGTCTCCCCCCCACAGACACTTGGAACCCAAAGGAGGGCTGGCCGCCAGCTCGCTACATTCACTCTGCTTCTCTTTGTTTTGCCTTGGTCGGCTTTGCTTTGCTCTTGCTGGCACAGTTTTGCTTTTCCATACCTCCTTTCCTCTGCTGTTCTTGCCTCAGATTGCTTTGCTTTTTCTCTCCTGGAAATGCTGTGTTGTTCCTTGTGCTGCTTTGCTTTGCTTTGCTTTGCTTTGCTTTGCTTTGCTTTGCTTTGCTTTGCTTTGCTTTGCTTTGTTTTGCTTTTTCTTTCCTGAGCCTGCTACGTTTTTACTTGTGCGGTCATGCTTTATTTTTTATTTCTTTGCTTCGTATTCCTGTCAGTGCTTTGCTTTACCTTCTCTGCTCTTCTGGACCTTTCTTAGCCTCGCTGTGCTTTGCTTTGCCTCAAAGTGCTTTCTTTCCTTGGCTTTCCCTTTCGTGGCACCGCTTTGTTTTTCCCTGTGCTCCTTTCCTTAGCTTTGCTGTCTTTATGAATGCATAAAGAAGTTCATGAAACTTGTTTCTGAACACACAGAAAAGTTAGCCGGCCCGCAGCCCGGCAGCTGTCCCCTCGCAGCTGGCGGGCAGGGACAGGGATCTGGCTACCGGGCCAGGTCTATTCTGTTGCCCACCGTTGTGCGGAGAGCCAGCAGGTGGGCTCCGTTGCTATTCGTCTGGGGAGGGGTGTGGGTTGAGAACAACAATCAATAACTACTCGATTCCTAAAACGAAAGGGGGAAACAGACGGAGAAGACTATTATTATTCCTACTTCTACTATTTGTATTACGTTTTAATGATATTTATTTCTATTACTATTTAATACTTTTATTTCTAATAACTTTTTAGTAGTATATAATAATAGCATTATTATTATTATTATTATTATTATTATTATTATTATTATTATTATTGTTATTATTAATTTATATAATGATAAGCAGCTAAAGCAAAGCAGCCAGGCAGCCAGCCAAACTGAGTGGCACAGGTGGGGAGCCGTTCGCGGCCGAGCAGGAGCCTCTGATGTCAGAGCGAGAGCGAGAGGCGGCCCGAGGCAACCGGGGGCCGCTGCCACACCCTGGCCTTCTCAAACGCCCAGCTCCCCGTAAGCCAGCAACGGGCCCCTTTTCCTCTGGGGTGGGTGGGGGGTGCGATTTCGACTGACGCTAAGTTAACTCCGCATTTTGTTTTGGCAGCACCGTTTTGCTTTGCTTTGCTTTCCCTGGCCCTGCGTTGCTTCGCTTCGCTTTGTATTCAAGGCACTGCTTGGCTTTTCCTGGCCCTGTTTTACTTTGGATTTTCTCTTCCTGACCATGCTTTGCTTTTCCTGGCCTCGCTTTGTTTCGTTTTGCTTGACTTTGTATTCGTGACACCGCTTTTCTTTCCCTGGACCTCCTTTGCTTTGGTTTTTCTCGCCCTTCTTTGCTTTGCTTTTGCTGGTCCTGCCTCGCTTTGTTTTGCTTGACGTTGTATTCAAGACACCACTTTTCTTTTCCTGGACCTCTTTTGCTTTGGTTTTTCTCGCCTTTCTTTGTTTTGCTTTTGCTGGCCCTGCCTCGCTTTGTTTTGCTTGACGTTGTATTCAAGATACCGCTTTTCTTTCCCCCACCCCCCAGGAAATCCTTAGCTTAGGTTTTTTTTGTTTGTTTGTTTGTTTTTCCCCACCCTTCTTTGTTTTGCTTTAGCCGGCCCTGCCTTGCTTTGCTTTGCTTTACTTTGTATTCGTGACACCACTTTTCTTTTCCTGGACCTCTTCTGCTTTGGTTTTTCTTGCCCTGCTTGCTTTTGCTTTTCGCGGCCCTTCTTGGCTTTGCTTTTCCTTTTGCCTCTTTCTTTTCCCTAGCAGGGCTTTGCTTTGTCTCGCTCTGCTTTGCGTTGCATTGCTCAGCTCTGCTTTGCCGTGCTAGGTAGGCTTCTTTTGCAGACCGTCGCACCGATTTGGGCGACGAGTCGATCGGTGTATTTATGAACGCATAAAGCCTCAGGCGCACACCGTGGCCTCCCTCCCCGCAGCCCGACGACTGTCCCCCGGGAGCTGGAGGGTGGCGACAGGAAGCCTGGCCACCCACCCAGCATGGTCTATTCCTCATCCCCCGCTGTCCGGCGAGCCGCCAGGTGGGTCCCGCTGCTGCTGTTCGTCTGGGGACGGGCTTGGGTGAGGTTTTTTAGGACGATAAGCGACATTACACAATTCCCAATGATTTGGGTTCGTTTTGCTTTGCTTTCCTTTTCCTCGCTTTACTTATCGTCGCTCTTCCCCGCTTTGCTTTTCCCGCACCTGCTTCGACATGCTTTCCTTAGAGCTGCATCTTTCTGGGGGGTTTTGGTTTGTATTCCCGGCACCGATTTCCTTTTCTTTGCTCTGCTTTGCCGTTCCTACTCCGCTTTGTTTTTTGCTCTTTTGATGCGTTTACACACACAGGAACGCTGGGTCACCTACTTCGGCCTCCCCACAGCCCGCCGACCGTCCCTTCGCAGCTGGCAGGTGGGGGTGCGGGGGTCGGCCACCCAGCCAAGTCTATTCCAGGACCCCCGCTGACTGGGGAGCCGCCACCTGAGCTCAACTGCCGTTTGCCTGAGGAGGCTGGGGGAGGGGGGGGGGGGGGGGGGGGGTGAGGGGGAGCTGAGGACTAGGGGGGTGGGGGAGGTTTTGAAAGACGGTAAGGAATGACACGATTCCTGAAGCTACAGCGGAAAACAGGCAACAGAACTAACTAATAATAAACGTAAAGATAAGAGTAGTTATTTTCCAAAGCGGCTAAAGCAAAGCGGCCAGGCAGTCAGCCGCACTGCGCGGCACAGGTGGCGAGCCTCTGGCGGCCGAGCAAGAGCCTCTGACGTCAGAGCGAGCTGCGGCCCGAAGCAGCCGGGGTCCGGGGCCGCGCCCTCGCCTTCCCGACCGGCGCCGGCGCCCCGCCCCGCCCCGTCCACTGCAAAGGCTGCAAAGGGCGGAGGAGAGGGAGGGAGGGAGAAGTGGGGAGGGGGCGGAGGCGGCCATTGAAGTGCGTAGACGGCCGCTGTCAGATGCAGGCCGCCACGTCTACCCGTCCCTCCCACCCTCCGGGCCCCGTGGAGCCACCAGGTCTACTTCTCCCTCCTCCCCGCTCTCTCCCCCGCCCCCTCCCGCCTCGTGGAGCCACCAGGTCTACTTCTCCCTCCTCCTCCCCGCTCTGTCCCCCCGCCCCCTCCCGCCCCGTGGAGCCACCAGGTCTACTTCTCCCTCCTCCTCCCCGCTCTGTCCCCCCGCCCCCTCCCGCCCCGTGGAGCCACCAGGTCTACTTCTCCCTCCTCCTCCCCGCTCTGTCCCCCCGCCCCCTCCCGCCCCGTGGAGCCACCAGGTCTACTTCTCCCTCCTCCCAGCTCTGTCCCCCCGCCCCCTCCCGCCTCGTGGAGCCGTCAGGTCTACCCCGCCGTCACGGCCACTGCTCGAGAGCGGCCCGGCTGCCTCGTCTACACGGCCACACGCACGCATGCACAGACGGGCGCGTGCCCGCACGCTTCCCTCCGGCGGCCCGCCAGGTCTATCCACACGCCTCTCGCGTGCAGGGGAACGGCTGGGAGGCGCCATTCATTCGAATCGTTCACGCTTTTAAAAAGAAAAAGGGGAAAAAGAAAAACAAACACAAGCAGCAGCAGCAGCAGCAGCAACAAGAAAGCACGGGTCCCGCTTGGCGGCGGGGAGACGAGAGGTCGTACAAAGCGTGCGGAGAAAGCGTTCGCTCTCAGACTCCGGCCGCCACGTCTACCCGCCGCCAGAGCCACTCGGAGCCCGCGGCAGACCGGCCGCCAGTTGCTCCCCTTTGCTTTGCTTTTGCCGGCCCTGCTTCGCTTTGCTTTTCGTGGAAGCGCTGAGTTTTGTTTGGCGTCGCGTTCGTGGCACTCGTTTGCTTTTCCTTCGTCTGCTCCGCCTCGCTCCGCTTTGCCGTTCCTCCTCCGCTTCGCTTTGCTTTTGCCGGCGCCGCTTGGCCTGGCTTTGGCTGGCGGCGCTCCGCCTTTCCGTTGCGCGCCTTCGCTTCGCCTCGTTTCGCACGGATCGCTGAGTGCAGTGACACACGCCCAGCCACGCAGAGTCGCACGGGTGGCTCGCAGGCGAGCCAGAGCCCCTGACGGCAGAGCGAGCGGCAGCCCGATGCAGCCAGGGGCCGCGCGCGGCCGCGCTCTCGGCTTCTCGAGCGGCGCCGGCTCCTCTCCCCCCCTCTCCCCCGCCCGTCGCGCCGCAGCCCCGCCGAGCCGTCGGGCGGGGGGGCGGCGGGAGGGGCAATCCTCCTAGCTCGTCGCCGGCCGCTCCGCTCCGCTCCGCTCGGCGGGAAGCCGGCGCCACACGTAGGCGAGAGGGGGACGCATTATTCCGGGCACGGAGCTTCAAGCCGGCTGGTCTTCAGGCTCCCGCCGAGCCCGTGTCCCGGCCGGCGGGCAGCTAGATGGCGCGGGAGGGAGCAGAGCGACGAGCTCGCGCTCGCCTCCAGCGTTTTTCTCCCCGGGCGGGCCCCGTCCGGGGCCCCCGCAAAGGCGGGCAGGCGGGAGCTGCCTCGCCTCCTGCGACGCTCGGCTCCGCGGCCGGGGCGGATCGGGCTCGGAGTCGGCTTCGGGCTTGCGCTTCGGCTCGGGCTCGCGGGCTCGCGAGGGCAGAGGCTGTCCGGCGCCCGCAGCCCCGTCCGTCTACACGGCGCTTCCCCGCCTCGCGGCGATCTTGAGCTCTGCCCTGCTTCTCGGCCGGCTGCTGGGGAAGAGCGGCGTGGCAACGGGGAGAAGGGGGGAAGGGAGGGAACGAGAAGAGGTGTATTTGTGAATGAATGAATGAAGGAATGAATGAATGAATGAATGAATGAATGAATGAATGAGTGAATGAGTGAATGAGTGCATGAATGAGTGAATGAGTGCATGAATGAGTGAATGAGTGAGTGAATGAATCAAGGAATCGATGGATCGATCGTTCAGCCAACGAATCGATGAAGAAAGGAATGAGAAAGCAGAAGGGAAGCAAAAAGAAGGGCGGGGGAAGAAAGCGAAGGGCTCCAGAAAAGCGCGTAGGCAGCCGCCGTTAGCTGACGGCCGCCAGCTCTACGGTCCTCGTCGTGCTGAAGTGGACAGGTGAATCCCCTCCCCTCTTCCTCCCCCTTCCCCTCCCAGCCCCGATCCGCCAGGTGTAGCGTGGCGTCAAGGCGAGGAGCCGAAGCGGCACAGCGCGTTGGCGAGCAGGCGAGCCCGTGTGCCGGCTGTAAGCGGGACAGAGGCGCGAGCGTCCCTCGGACTGCCGTGCAGAGCGTAGCCGGGGAGGCGGAGGCACGCTTCGCTCCGACGGACCGCCAGGTCTACCATTCGCCGGAAAATGCCGCCCCCCGAAGGGCCGCCAGGTCTACCCAGCAATCGGGGGGGGGGGGGGGGGGGGGGGGGGGGGGGAGCTCGTCTGCCGGGGGCGCCCGGGAGCGGCCTCGGCCGGGCCGCAAGGTCTACCCAGCAATGGGGAAACGCACAGGGCGCCTCCGAGGGGCATGGGACAGGCCGCCAGGTCTACCATCCTTCGGGAAAAGGGTGCCCGTCTGCAGGGGGCGCTTGGGACCGGCCTCGCGGCGATCTTGAGCTCTGCCCTGCTTCTCGGCCGGCTGCTGGGGAAGAGCGGCGTGGCAACGGGGAGAAGGGGGGAAGGGAGGGAACGAGAAGAGGTGTATTTGTGAATGAATGAATGAATGAATGAATGAATGAATGAATGAATGAATGAATGAATGAATGAATGAATGAATGAGTGAGTGAGTGAGTGAGTGCATGAGTGAGTGAGTGAATGAATCAAGGAATCGATGGATCGATCGTT
>NW_028137643.1:85000-95000 GCF_965140915.1 Aythya marila
CCGTCGCTGCCGGGCAGACCCCGACGCCGTTCTCGCGGCCGGACCTGCAGCGACCCCTACAGGTCGCCGCCGGCTAAGCAAACATGGCGACCGCGCCCGGGTAGACCTGGCGGCCGCAGGAAGCTACGGGGAGACCAGGCGGCCGCGGGACGACGCGGGGACACCAGGCGGCCGCGGCAGGATCGGCAGACGAGGCGACGGGGGGATGCGGTAGACCTGGCAACCTCGGCGGGACGCGGGGAGACCTGGCGGCCGCAGGAGGGCACCGGGACACCTGGCGGCCGCAGGACGACACGGGGAGACGTGGCGGCAACGGGGGGCACACGGTAGACCTGGCAACCTCAGGGGGACACGGGGAGACCCGCCGGCCGGGAACCGACAGCGCCGGCCCGCCTTCCTTCGCTTTTCCCACGGGCCCTTCCGGCACTTTTCGCACCTTTCCGGGAATTTCCGACGCTTTCCGCGCCATCGGACCCGCTCGGGAACCGCTCGACCGACCCGCGGACGGGAGCCCTCGCAAACGCGCTCGCGCCCGCGCTCCCGTCGCTGCCGGGCAGACCCCGACGCCGTTCTCGCGGCCGGACCTGCAGCGACCCCTACAGGTCGCCGCCGGCTAAGCAAACATGGCGACCGCGCCCGGGTAGACCTGGCGGCTGCTGTCCGCAGCGCTTAGACGAGGCGCCCGCGGCGCCCCGAGGCGGGGAACACCTGCCGGCCGGGAACCAACCCCGCCGTCCTTTCCCTAGCAGGGCTCTGCCTTGCCTTGCTCGGCTTTCAACCGCATTGCTCTGCTCTCCTGTGCCGTGCTAGGCTTCTCTCGGAGACCGTCCCGCGGGCTTTGATGCCGAGTCGATCGCTATAATTACGAACGCATAAACCGTCAGACACAGAACTTGGCCTCCCCGCAGCCCAGCGACCGTTCCCTCGGAACTGGCACGAGGGGGCAGCAGGCCTGCACACCCAGCACGGTCTTTTCTGTAAGTAACAACATGATTCCCACAACTACGCTGGAAGAAAGGCAACAATAAAGAAATAAACAGATAAAGCAAGACATGGTTCTTGCCCAACGTCACGGTGGACCAGGAGATGTGAAGGAGGCTGGGGAGAGGGCGATCAGGGTACAGCCACTGTCCAAGTCCGGCTGCCACCTGCACACAACATGAGAGCCCTCCGGTCTCCCCCCAACAGGCACTTGGAACCCAAAGGAGGGCTGGCCGCCAGCTCGCTACGTTCGCTTTGCTCCTCTTTGTTTTGCCTTGCTCCGCTTTGCTTTGCTCTTGCTGGCACAGTTTTGCTTTTCCATACCTCCTTTCCTCTGCTGTTCTTGCCCCGGCTTTGCTTTGCTTTGCCTCAGATTCTTTTGCTGTTTCTTTCCTGGCAATGCTTTGCTTTTCCTTGTGCTACGTTCCCTTGCTCTGCTTTGCCTTGCTAAGTTTTGCCTTTTCTGGACATGTTTTGCTTTTTTTTTTTTTTTTTTTTTTTTTTTTAAGTGTTCATTGCATTCTTTTGTTTTCCTTTTGGACCTATCTGATGTGTTTTTAGAGGCCGCGCTTTGCTTTTCCAGGCGCTGGATGTCATTGCTTTTCCCTATGCCGCTAGGTCTTTTCCATAGCAGGGCTTTGCTTTGTCTTGCTCAGCTTTCATCCGCATTGCTCCGCTCTCCTGTGCCGTGCTAGGCTTCCTTTGGAGACCGTCTCACTGATTTTGCTGCTGAGTCGATTGGTAAATTTATGAACGCATCAACCGTCAGACACAGAACTTGGCCTCCCCGCAGCCCAGCCACTGTCCCCTCGGAACCGGCGCGTGGGGGCAGCAGGCCTGGCCGCCCGACATGGTCCATACTTTGTCCCTAGCCATGCGGCGAGCTGGCTTGGGTGGGCCACACTGCTAGTTGTGTGTGTGAGGTTCTCAAAACAGTAAGGAACTACGTGATTCCCACAACTACGGTGGTAGAAATCCACAACAAACAACAACAAAATGTGTATATATATATATATATATAAAACCAGCTAAAGCAAGACATGGTTCTTGCCCGGTGTCACAGTGGACTAGGAGCTGTGAAGAAGGCTGAGGAGTGGGCGATCAGGGTACAACCACTGTCCAAGTCTGGCTGCCACCTGCACACAAAATGGAGCCCTCCGATCTCTCCCCCACAGACACTTGGAACCCAAAGGAGGGCTGGCCGCCAGCTCGCTACGTTTGCTTTGCTTCTCTTTGTTTTGCCTTGCTCCGCTTTGCTTTGCTCTTGCTGGCACGGTTTTGCTATTCCATACCTCCTTTCCTCTGCTGTTCTTGCCCCGGCTTTGCTTTGCTTTGCCTCAGATTCTTTTGCTGTTTCTTTCCTGGCAATGCTTTGCTTTTCCTTGTGCTACGTTCCCTTGCTCTGCTTTGACTTGCTCTGCTTTCCCTTCCCTGGCCATGCTTTCCTTGGTTTACCTTTGGTTTACAGACCTGGCACTGCTTTGCTTTTCCTACCCGTGCTGTGCTTTGCCTTGCCTCGCCTCAAACTGCTTTGCTTTCCTTTGTTTGCTTTATCTTTCCTAGTTATGCTTTGCTTTTCCTGGTGCTACTTTCCTTTGCTCAGCTTTGCCTTCCTTGGCCGTGCTTTGTTTTGCTTTACGGGGCCACGCTTGCCTTTTTTCACCTTTGCCTTGCTCTCTTTTGCCTCACCTGCTCCTGCTCTCACTTCCAGTTTCTGGCCATGCTTACCTTTGTTTTGCTTTACTTTGTATTCCTGGCACTGCTTTGCTTTTCCTTTTGCTACTTTCTTTTGTTCTGCTTTGCCTTGCCTGGCCATGCTTTGCTTTGCTTTGCTTTGTATTCCTGGCATTGCTTTGCTTTTCCTTCTCTGCTCTGCTTAGCTTCTCTTAACCCTGCTCTGATTTGCCTTACCTTGAACTTTTTCGCTTTGTTGTGGTTTTATTTATTTTTTGTTTGTTTGTTTGTTTTTATTTTTTTTCATTAATATTTTTTTTCGTTCTCTTTACCAGCACTGCTTTGCATTTCCTGGTACTACTTTCCTTTGTTCTGCTTTGCCTTCCTGTGCTTTGCCTTCCCTGGCCTTGCTTTGTTTTGCTTTATCAGGCCATGCTTTCCTTGGTTTACCTTTGGTTTACAGACCTGGCACTGCATTGCTTTTCCTACCCGTGCTGTGCTTTGCCTTGCCTCAAAGTGCTTTGCTGTCCTTTGCTTGCTTTGTCTTCCCTCGTTATGCTTTGCTTTTCCTGGTGCTACTTTCCTTTGCTCAGCTTTGCCTTCCCTCGCCGTGCTTTGTTTTGCTTTATGGGGCCATGCTTGCCTTTGTTTAGCTTCGCTCTGCTCTGCTTTGCCTTGCTATGTTTTGCCTTTTCTGGACATGCTTTGCATCTATTTTTTTTTTTATTCTCATTATTTTTCCTTTTTTTTTTTTTTTTTTTTAATTTAAATGTTCATTACATTCTTTTGTTTTTCTTTTGGACCTATCTGATGTGTTTTTACAGGCCGTGCTTTCCTTTTCCAGGCCCTGGTTGTCACTGCTTTTCCTTATGCCGCTAGTTCTTTTTCTTAGCAGGGTTTTACTCTGTCTTGCTCAGCTTTTATCCGCATTGCTCTGCTCTCCTGTGCTGTGCTAGGTTTCTTTTAGAGACTTTCCCACTGGTTTTACTGGGCTAGCCGCCAGCTCGCTACGTTTGCTTTGCTTCTCTCTGTTTTGCCTTATTCCGCTTTGCTTTGCTCTTCGTGGCACAGTTTTGCTTTCCCATACCTCCTTTCCTCTGCTGTTCTTGCCCCAGCTTTGCCTCAGACTGCTTTGCTTTTGCTTTCCTGAAAATGCTTTGCTTTTCCTTGTGCTACGTTCCCTTGCTCTGCTTTGACTTGCTCAGCTTTCCCTTCCCTGGCCATGCTTTCCTTGGTTTACCTTTGGTTTACAGACCTGGCACTGCATTGCTTTTCCAAACCATGCTGTGCTTTGCCTTGCCTCAAAGTGCTTTGCTGTCCTTTGCTTGCTTTGTCTTCCCTCGTTATGCTTTGCTTTACCTGGTGTTACTTTCCTTTGCTCAGCTTTGCCCTCCCTGGCCTTGCTTTTTTTTTTTTTTTTGCTTTACGGGGCCATGCTTTCCTTTGTTTACCTTTGCTTTCCTCTACTTTGTTCTGCTATGCTATGCCTTTCCTGGTCATGCTTTGCATTTTTTTATTATTATTATTATTATTATTTTTTATTTATTTGATGTTCATTCCATGCTTTATATTTTCCTTTTATATCTTTTTCTTGTGTTTTCTCTGGCCGTGCTTTGCTTTTCCAGGCCCTGGTTGTCACTGCTTTTCCTTATGCCGCTAGGTCTTTTCCCTAGCAGGGCTTTGCTTTGTCTCGCTCAGCTTTCATCCGCATTGCTCTGCTCTCCTGTGCCGTGCTAGGCTTCCTTTGGAGACTGTCTCACTGATTTTGCTGCTGAGTCGGTTGGTAAATTTCTGAACGCATAAACCGTCAGACACAGAACTTGGCCTCCCCGCAGCCCAGCCACTGTCCCCTCGGAACTGGAGGCCGGGTGCAGCAGGCCTGGCCGCCCGACATGGTCCATTCTTTGTCCCTAGCCATGCGGCGAGCCGCCAGGGGACCCTTAACTGCTACTCGTGTGGTGATAGTGTTCAGTGAGAATTTCAACGAGAATAAGTAACTACATGATTCCCACAACTACGGTGGAAGAAATCCACAACAAACAACAACAAAATGTATATAGATATATAAAACCAGCTAAAGCAAGACATGGTTCTTGCCGGCTGTCACAGTGGACTAGGAGCTGTGAAGAAGGCTGAGGAGTGGGCGATCAGGGTACAACCACTGTCCAAGTCCGGCTGCCACCTGTACACAACATGGAGGCCCTCCGGTCTCCCCCACAGACACTTGGAACCCAAAGGAGGGCTGGCCGCCAGCTCGCTACGTTCGCTTTGCTTCTCTTTGTTTTGCCTCGCTCCGCTTTGCTTTGCTCTTGCTGGCACAGTTTTGCTTTTCCATACCTCCTTTCCTCTGCTGTTCTTGCCCCTGCTTTGCCTCAGACTGTTTTGCTTTTGCTTTCCTGAAAATGCTTTGCTTTTCCTTGTGCTACGTTCCTTTGCTCTGCTTTGACTTGCTCAGCTTTCCCTTCCCTGGCCACGCTTTCCTTGGTTTAGCTCTGCTTTATAGACCTGGCACTGCTCTGCCTTTCCTACCCGTGCTGTGCTTTGCCTTGCCTCAAAGTGCTTTGCTTTCCTTTGCTTGCTTTGCATTTCCTGGTTATGCTTTGCTTCTCCTGGTGCTACTTTCCTTTGCTCTGCTTTGCCTTCCCTGGCCTTGCTTTCGTTTGCTGTTTCAGGCCATTTTTTCCTTTCTTTAGCTTTGCTTTGCTCTGCTTTGCTTTGCTTTGCTTTGCCTTTCATCTTTTATTCTTTTTTTTTTTTTTTTTTTTTTTAATTTATTTTTTTTTTCATGTTCCTTGCATGATTTGTTTTCCTTTTCGACCTATCTGATGTGTTTTTACTGGCCGTGCTTTGCTTTTCCAGGCCCTGGTTGTCACTGCTTTTCCCTATGCCTAGCAGGGCTTTTCCTTGTCTCGCTCAGCTTTCATCCGCATTGCTCTGCTCTCCTGTGCCGTGCTAGGCTTCCTTTGGAGACCGTCTCACTGATTTTGCTGCTGAGTCGATTGGTAAATTTATGAACGCATAAACCGTCAGACACAGAACTTGGCCTCCCCGCAGCCCAGCCACTGTCCCCTCGGAACCGGCGCGTGGGGGCAGCAGGCCTGGGCGCCCGACATGGTCCATTCTTTGTCCCCAGCCACGCGGCGAGCTGGCTTGGGTGGGCCACACTGCTAGTTGTGTGTGTGAGGTTCTCAAAGACAGTAAGAAACTACACGATTCCCACAACTACGGTGGAAGAAATCCACCACAAGAACAACAACAACAACAAAATAGATAGAGATATATAAAACGTCACGGTGGACTAGGAGATGTGAAGGAGGCTGGGGAGAGAGCTGTCAGGGTACAGCCACTGTCCGAGTCTGGCTGCCACCTGTACACAACATGGAGCCCTCCGGTCTCCCCCCCACAGACACTTGGAACCCAAAGGAGGGCTGGCCGCCAGCTCGCTACGTTTGCTTTGCTTCTCTTTGTTTTGCCTTGGTCTGCTTTGCTTTGCTCTTGCTGGCACAGTTTTGCTTTTCCATACCTCCTTTCCTCTGCTGTTCTTGCCTCAGATTGCTTTGCTTTTTCTCTCCTGGAAATGCTGTGTTGTTCCTTGTGCTGCTTTGCTTTGCTTTGCTTTGCTTTGCTTTGCTTTGCTTTGTTTTGCTTTTTCTTTCCTGAGCCTGCTACGTTTTTACTTGTGCGGTCATGCTTTATTTTTTATTTCTTTGCTTCGTATTCCTGTCAGTGCTTTGCTTTACCTTCTCTGCTCTTCTGGACCTTTCTTAGCCTCGCTGTGCTTTGCTTTGCCTCAAAGTGCTTTCTTTCCTTGGCTTTCCCTTTCGTGGCACCGCTTTGTTTTTCCCTGTGCTCCTTTCCTTAGCTTTGCTGTCTTTATGAATGCATAAAGAAGTTCATGAAACTTGTTTCTGAACACACAGAAAAGTTAGCCGGCCCGCAGCCCGGCAGCTGTCCCCTCGCAGCTGGCGGGCAGGGACAGGGATCTGGCTACCGGGCCAGGTCTATTCTGTTGCCCACCGTTGTGCGGAGAGCCAGCAGGTGGGCTCCGTTGCTATTCGTCTGGGGAGGGGTGTGGGTTGAGAACAACAATCAATAACTACTCGATTCCTAAAACGAAAGGGGGAAACAGACGGAGAAGACTATTATTATTCCTACTTCTACTATTTGTATTACGTTTTAATGATATTTATTTCTATTACTATTTAATACTTTTATTTCTAATAACTTTTTAGTAGTATATAATAATAGCATTATTATTATTATTATTATTATTATTATTATTATTATTATTATTATTATTATTATTATTATTATTATTATTATTATTATTTTATATAATGATAAGCAGCTAAAGCAAAGCAGCCAGGCAGCCAGCCAAACTGAGTGGCACAGGTGGGGAGCCGTTCGCGGCCGAGCAGGAGCCTCTGATGTCAGAGCGAGAGCGAGAGGCGGCCCGAGGCAACCGGGGGCCGCTGCCACACCCTGGCCTTCTCAAACGCCCAGCTCCCCGTAAGCCAGCAACGGGCCCCTTTTCCTCATGGGTGGGTGGGGGGTGCGATTTCGACTGACGCTAAGTTAACTCCGCATTTTGTTTTGGCAGCACCGTTTTGCTTTGCTTTGCTTTCCCTGGCCCTGCGTTGCTTCGCTTCGCTTTGTATTCAAGGTACTGCTTGGCTTTTCCTGGCCCTGTTTTACTTTGGATTTTCTCTTCCTGACCGTGCTTTGCTTTTCCTGGCCTCGCTTTGTTTCGTTTTGCTTGACTTTGTATTCGTGACACCGCTTTTCTTTCCCTGGACCTCCTTTGCTTTGGTTTTTCTCGCCCTTCTTTGCTTTGCTTTTGCTGGCCCTGCCTCGCTTTGTTTTGCTTGACGTTGTATTCAAGACACCGCTTTTCTTTTCCTGGACCTCTTTTGCTTTGGTTTTTCTCGCCTTTCTTTGTTTTGCTTTTGCTGGCCCTGCCTCGCTTTGTTTTGCTTGACGTTGTATTCAAGATACCGCTTTTCTTTCCCCCACCCCCCAGGAAATCCTTAGCTTAGTTTTTTTTTGTTTGTTTGTTTGTTTTTCCCCACCCTTCTTTGTTTTGCTTTTGCTGGCCCTGCCTCGCTTTGCTTTGCTTTACTTTGTATTCGTGACACCACTTTTCTTTTCCTGGACCTCTTCTGCTTTGGTTTTTCTTGCCCTTCTTGGCTTTGCTTTTCCTTTTGCCTCTTTCTTTTCCCTAGCAGGGCTTTGCTTTGTCTCGCTCTGCTTTGCGTTGCATTGCTCAGCTCTGCTTTGCCGTGCTAGGTAGGCTTCTTTTGCAGACCGTCGCACCGATTTGGGCGACGAGTCGATCGGTGTATTTATGAACGCATAAAGCCTCAGGCGCACACCGTGGCCTCCCTCCCCGCAGCCCGACGACTGTCCCCCGGGAGCTGGAGGGTGGCGACAGGAAGCCTGGCCACCCACCCAGCATGGTCTATTCCTCATCCCCCGCCGTCCGGCGAGCCGCCAGGTGGGTCCCGCTGCTGCTGTTCGTCTGGGGACGGGCTTGGGTGAGGTTTTTTAGGACGATAAGCGACATTACACGATTCCCAATGATTTGGGTTCGTTTTGCTTTGCTTTCCTTTTCCTCGCTTTACTTATCGTCGCTCTTCCCCGCTTTGCTTTTCCCGCACCTGCTTCGACATGCTTTCCTTAGAGCTGCATCTTTCTGGGGGGTTTTGGTTTGTATTCCCGGCACCGATTTCCTTTTCTTTGCTCTGCTTTGCCGTTCCTACTCCGCTTTGTTTTTTGCTCTTTTGATGCGTTTACACACACAGGAACGCTGGGTCACCTACTTCGGCCTCCCCACAGCCCGCCAACCGTCCCTTCGCAGCTGGCAGGTGGGGGTGCGGGGGTCGGCCACCCAGCCAAGTCTATTCCAGGACCCCCGCTGACTGGGGAGCCGCCACCTGAGCTCAACTGCCGTTTGCCTGAGGAGGCTGGGGGAGGGGGGGGGGGGGGGGGGGGTGAGGGGGAGCTGAGGACTAGGGGGGTGGGGGAGGTTTTGAAAGACGGTAAGGAATGACACGATTCCTGAAGCTACAGCGGAAAACAGGCAACAGAACTAACTAATAATAAACGTAAAGATAAGAGTAGTTATTTTGCAAAGCGGCTAAAGCAAAGCGGCCAGGCAGTCAGCCGCACTGCGCGGCACAGGTGGCGAGCCTCTGGCGGCCGAGCAAGAGCCTCTGACGTCAGAGCGAGCTGCGGCCCGAAGCAGCCGGGGTCCGGGGCCGCGCCCTCGCCTTCCCGACCGGCGCCGGCGCCCCGCCCCGCCCCGTCCACTGCAAAGGCTGCAAAGGGCGGAGGAGAGGGAGGGAGAAGTGGGGAGGGGGCGGAGGCGGCCATTGAAGTGCGTAGACGGCCGCTGTCAGATGCAGGCCGCCACGTCTACCCGTCCCTCCCACCCTCCGGGCCCCGTGGAGCGACCAGGTCTACTTCTCCCTCCTCCCCGCTCTCTCCCCCGCCCCCTCCCGCCTCGTGGAGCCACCAGGTCTACTTCTCCCTCCTCCTCCCCGCTCTCTCCCCTCCGCCCCCTCCCGCCCCGTGGAGCCACCAGGTCTACTTCTCCCTCCTCCTCCCCGCTCTGTCCCCCCGCCCCCTCCCGCCCCGTGGAGCCACCAGGTCTACTTCTCCCTCCTCCCCGCTCTCTCCCCCGCCCCCTCCCGCCTCGTGGAGCCACCAGGTCTACTTCTCCCTCCTCCTCCCCGCTCTCTCCCCCCCGCCCCCTCCCGCCCCGTGGAGCCACCAGGTCTACTTCTCCCTCCTCCTCCCCGCTGTCCCCCCGCCCCCTCCCGCCCCGTGGAGCCACCAGGTCTACTTCTCCCTCCTCCTCCCCGCTCTCCCCCCCGCCCCCTCCCGCCCCGTGGAGCCACCAGGTCTACTTCTCCCTCCTCCTCCCCGCTCTCTCCCCCCCGCCCCCTCCCGCCCCGTGGAGCCACCAGGTCTACTTCTCCCTCCTCCTCCCCGCTGTCCCCCCGCCCCCTCCCGCCCCGTGGAGCCACCAGGTCTACTTCTCCCTCCTCCTCCCCGCTCTGTCCCCCCGCCCCCTCCCGCCCCGTGGAGCCACCAGGTCTACTTCTCCCTCCTCCTCCCCGCTCTGTCCCCCCGCCCCCTCCCGCCCCGTGGAGCCACCAGGTCTACTTCTCCCTCCTCCCAGCTCTGTCCCCCCGCCCCCTCCCGCCTCGTGGAGCCGTCAGGTCTACCCCGCCGTCACGGCCACTGCTCGAGAGCGGCCCGGCTGCCTCGTCTACACGGCCACACGCACGCATGCACAAGACGGGCGCGTGCCCGCACGCTTCCCTCCGGCGGCCCGCCAGGT
>NW_028137643.1:107500-114932 GCF_965140915.1 Aythya marila
GCTCGGCCGTCACACAGCCGGCTTCGGCCGGAAAAGCCCCTTCGTTCGGCGACGAGAACGACGGACGGAGCGCCCACCGGCGACCAGGGCACGCGCCCTAAACGCCGCCGCCGCCGCTCTCGCCCCGAGCGAGGCAGCGCCTCACCTGCGACGGGAAGCGAGCTGGACAGGAGACCGCCCGTGCCTGAACACCGGACACCGCCGCGGCTGCCCCGGGACAGGGGAGCGCGGAAGAGCCGGCCCGCCGGGGGCCCTCTCCGACGCGACCCGAGTGGCCTCATCGATCGGAAAAAAAAAAAAAAAAAAGCGAACAGCGTCGCCTGCGTGCGTGCGGGTGTGCTGGAGCAACGTCCGCGAGAGGTGCTCGCACCGACCTGAACATCGGCCCTGACAGGAACCGACCCGCCGGGAAGCCTCTCCGACGTGCCCGAGGAACGCCTCGACGGGCTCCTGCGTGCGGGTGACGTGAGGTGCATCGTCGGGAGCCGGAGGCGCCGCCGCCTCGGCCGTGCCAATCCGCAGGGTCCCCCCTCCTTCGCCTTCCGAGCCTCCGGGACCCACGCGAGCAGCCGGGGACGCCCCCGGACGGACGCCTTCGGCCGCCGGCGGACCGCCCGCCGGCTTCTGGCCGCTCCCTCTCTCCACAGCTCTGAGCTCGCGGCTCGCTGCTGCTTCTCCGGCGACTCGCACGCGCGAGACCGCTCCTCGCTCGCCGGCGGGGAGGGTAGCTGGCTCGGCAAACCGCTGGCGGCTACCGCTCCGCACAACCCACGCCCGAGCCGACGCCACCGCCGACGCCGCGCGCCCCCTTCTCGCGCGCCGGCTCTCCAAGCCCCAAGCGCTCGCTCGGCACCGCTGGCGGAGCAGAGTCCTCACTCTCTCCTATAGACGGACAGAAAAGTCATCGCCTCACAAGCGCCGCACGTCCTTTTCCAGCCTACCGCGGCGAGGCAGCCGAGCGCAACCGACTTTTACCTCGACCTAACTGGAGGCACAGAGAAACAGCGACGCCTACCACCCCTTCCGAGCCGTGGCACGACCTGCTAGTCTACCTCCAGCCCCACGGCGGCCTTCCAAGTCCCGTCGGACACGCGGTAGACCTGGCCGCCGTTCCCTCCGCCCGACCGGCGGCTATTTCCTCCGCGCGGGTAGACCTGGCAACCTCAGGGGGACCCCCCGGCCGGGAACCGACGGCGCCGGCCCGCCTTCCTTCGCTTTTCCCACGGGCCCTTCCGGCACTTTTCCAGCCTTTTCGGGCTTTTTCGCACCTTTCCGGGAATTTCCGACGCTTTCCGCGCCATCGGACCCGCTCGGGAACCGCTCGACCGACCCGCGGACGTGCGCCTTCGCAAACGCGCGCGCGCGCGCGCTCCCGTCGCTGCCGGGCAGACCCCGACGCCGTTCTCGCGGCCGGACCTGCAGCGACCCCTACAGGTCGCCGCCGGCTAAGCAAACATGGCGACCGCGGCAGGGTAGACCTGGCGGCCGCAGGAAGCTACGGGGAGACCAGGCGGCCGCGGGACGACGCGGGGACACCAGGCGGCCGCGGCAGGATCGGCAGACGAGGCGACGGGGGGATGCGGTAGACCTGGCAACCTCGGCGGGACGCGGGGAGACCTGGCGGCCGCAGGAGGGCACCGGGACACCTGGCGGCCGCAGGACGACACGGGGAGACGTGGCGGCAACGGGGGGCACACGGTAGACCTGGCAACCTCAGGGGGACACGGGGAGACCCGCCGGCCGGGAACCGACAGCGCCGGCCCGCCTTCCTTCGCTTTTCCCACGGGCCCTTCCGGCACTTTTCGCACCTTTCCGGGAATTTCCGACGCTTTCCGCGCCATCGGACCCGCTCGGGAACCGCTCGACCGACCCGCGGACGGGAGCCCTCGCAAACGCGCTCGCGCCCGCGCTCCCGTCGCTGCCGGGCAGACCCCGACGCCGTTCTCGCGGCCGGACCTGCAGCGACCCCTACAGGTCGCCGCCGGCTAAGCAAACATGGCGACCGCGCCCGGGTAGACCTGGCGGCTGCTGTCCGCAGCGCTTAGACGAGGCGCCCGCGGCGCCCCGAGGCGGGGAACACCTGCCGGCCGGGAACCAACCCCGCCGTCCTTTCCCTAGCAGGGCTCTGCCTTGCCTTGCTCGGCTTTCAACCGCATTGCTCTGCTCTCCTGTGCCGTGCTAGGCTTCTCTCGGAGACCGTCCCGCGGGCTTTGATGCCGAGTCGATCGCTATAATTACGAACGCATAAACCGTCAGACACAGAACTTGGCCTCCCCGCAGCCCAGCGACCGTTCCCTCGGAACTGGCACGAGGGGGCAGCAGGCCTGCACACCCAGCACGGTCTTTTCTGTAAGTAACAACATGATTCCCACAACTACGCTGGAAGAAAGGCAACAATAAAGAAATAAACAGATAAAGCAAGACATGGTTCTTGCCCAACGTCACGGTGGACCAGGAGATGTGAAGGAGGCTGGGGAGAGGGCGATCAGGGTACAGCCACTGTCCAAGTCCGGCTGCCACCTGCACACAACATGAGAGCCCTCCGGTCTCCCCCCAACAGGCACTTGGAACCCAAAGGAGGGCTGGCCGCCAGCTCGCTACGTTCGCTTTGCTCCTCTTTGTTTTGCCTTGCTCCGCTTTGCTTTGCTCTTGCTGGCACAGTTTTGCTTTTCCATACCTCCTTTCCTCTGCTGTTCTTGCCCCGGCTTTGCTTTGCTTTGCCTCAGATTCTTTTGCTGTTTCTTTCCTGGCAATGCTTTGCTTTTCCTTGTGCTACGTTCCCTTGCTCTGCTTTGCCTTGCTAAGTTTTGCCTTTTCTGGACATGTTTTGCTTTTTTTTTTTTTTTTTTTTTTTTTTTTAAGTGTTCATTGCATTCTTTTGTTTTCCTTTTGGACCTATCTGATGTGTTTTTAGAGGCCGCGCTTTGCTTTTCCAGGCGCTGGATGTCATTGCTTTTCCCTATGCCGCTAGGTCTTTTCCATAGCAGGGCTTTGCTTTGTCTTGCTCAGCTTTCATCCGCATTGCTCCGCTCTCCTGTGCCGTGCTAGGCTTCCTTTGGAGACCGTCTCACTGATTTTGCTGCTGAGTCGATTGGTAAATTTATGAACGCATCAACCGTCAGACACAGAACTTGGCCTCCCCGCAGCCCAGCCACTGTCCCCTCGGAACCGGCGCGTGGGGGCAGCAGGCCTGGCCGCCCGACATGGTCCATACTTTGTCCCTAGCCATGCGGCGAGCTGGCTTGGGTGGGCCACACTGCTAGTTGTGTGTGTGAGGTTCTCAAAACAGTAAGGAACTACGTGATTCCCACAACTACGGTGGTAGAAATCCACAACAAACAACAACAAAATGTGTATATATATATATATATATAAAACCAGCTAAAGCAAGACATGGTTCTTGCCCGGTGTCACAGTGGACTAGGAGCTGTGAAGAAGGCTGAGGAGTGGGCGATCAGGGTACAACCACTGTCCAAGTCTGGCTGCCACCTGCACACAAAATGGAGCCCTCCGATCTCTCCCCCACAGACACTTGGAACCCAAAGGAGGGCTGGCCGCCAGCTCGCTACGTTTGCTTTGCTTCTCTTTGTTTTGCCTTGCTCCGCTTTGCTTTGCTCTTGCTGGCACGGTTTTGCTATTCCATACCTCCTTTCCTCTGCTGTTCTTGCCCCGGCTTTGCTTTGCTTTGCCTCAGATTCTTTTGCTGTTTCTTTCCTGGCAATGCTTTGCTTTTCCTTGTGCTACGTTCCCTTGCTCTGCTTTGACTTGCTCTGCTTTCCCTTCCCTGGCCATGCTTTCCTTGGTTTACCTTTGGTTTACAGACCTGGCACTGCTTTGCTTTTCCTACCCGTGCTGTGCTTTGCCTTGCCTCGCCTCAAACTGCTTTGCTTTCCTTTGTTTGCTTTATCTTTCCTAGTTATGCTTTGCTTTTCCTGGTGCTACTTTCCTTTGCTCAGCTTTGCCTTCCTTGGCCGTGCTTTGTTTTGCTTTACGGGGCCACGCTTGCCTTTTTTCACCTTTGCCTTGCTCTCTTTTGCCTCACCTGCTCCTGCTCTCACTTCCAGTTTCTGGCCATGCTTACCTTTGTTTTGCTTTACTTTGTATTCCTGGCACTGCTTTGCTTTTCCTTTTGCTACTTTCTTTTGTTCTGCTTTGCCTTGCCTGGCCATGCTTTGCTTTGCTTTGCTTTGTATTCCTGGCATTGCTTTGCTTTTCCTTCTCTGCTCTGCTTAGCTTCTCTTAACCCTGCTCTGATTTGCCTTACCTTGAACTTTTTCGCTTTGTTGTGGTTTTATTTATTTTTTGTTTGTTTGTTTGTTTTTATTTTTTTTCATTAATATTTTTTTTCGTTCTCTTTACCAGCACTGCTTTGCATTTCCTGGTACTACTTTCCTTTGTTCTGCTTTGCCTTCCTGTGCTTTGCCTTCCCTGGCCTTGCTTTGTTTTGCTTTATCAGGCCATGCTTTCCTTGGTTTACCTTTGGTTTACAGACCTGGCACTGCATTGCTTTTCCTACCCGTGCTGTGCTTTGCCTTGCCTCAAAGTGCTTTGCTGTCCTTTGCTTGCTTTGTCTTCCCTCGTTATGCTTTGCTTTTCCTGGTGCTACTTTCCTTTGCTCAGCTTTGCCTTCCCTCGCCGTGCTTTGTTTTGCTTTATGGGGCCATGCTTGCCTTTGTTTAGCTTCGCTCTGCTCTGCTTTGCCTTGCTATGTTTTGCCTTTTCTGGACATGCTTTGCATCTATTTTTTTTTTTATTCTCATTATTTTTCCTTTTTTTTTTTTTTTTTTTTAATTTAAATGTTCATTACATTCTTTTGTTTTTCTTTTGGACCTATCTGATGTGTTTTTACAGGCCGTGCTTTCCTTTTCCAGGCCCTGGTTGTCACTGCTTTTCCTTATGCCGCTAGTTCTTTTTCTTAGCAGGGTTTTACTCTGTCTTGCTCAGCTTTTATCCGCATTGCTCTGCTCTCCTGTGCTGTGCTAGGTTTCTTTTAGAGACTTTCCCACTGGTTTTACTGGGCTAGCCGCCAGCTCGCTACGTTTGCTTTGCTTCTCTCTGTTTTGCCTTATTCCGCTTTGCTTTGCTCTTCGTGGCACAGTTTTGCTTTCCCATACCTCCTTTCCTCTGCTGTTCTTGCCCCAGCTTTGCCTCAGACTGCTTTGCTTTTGCTTTCCTGAAAATGCTTTGCTTTTCCTTGTGCTACGTTCCCTTGCTCTGCTTTGACTTGCTCAGCTTTCCCTTCCCTGGCCATGCTTTCCTTGGTTTACCTTTGGTTTACAGACCTGGCACTGCATTGCTTTTCCAAACCATGCTGTGCTTTGCCTTGCCTCAAAGTGCTTTGCTGTCCTTTGCTTGCTTTGTCTTCCCTCGTTATGCTTTGCTTTACCTGGTGTTACTTTCCTTTGCTCAGCTTTGCCCTCCCTGGCCTTGCTTTTTTTTTTTTTTTTGCTTTACGGGGCCATGCTTTCCTTTGTTTACCTTTGCTTTCCTCTACTTTGTTCTGCTATGCTATGCCTTTCCTGGTCATGCTTTGCATTTTTTTATTATTATTATTATTATTATTTTTTATTTATTTGATGTTCATTCCATGCTTTATATTTTCCTTTTATATCTTTTTCTTGTGTTTTCTCTGGCCGTGCTTTGCTTTTCCAGGCCCTGGTTGTCACTGCTTTTCCTTATGCCGCTAGGTCTTTTCCCTAGCAGGGCTTTGCTTTGTCTCGCTCAGCTTTCATCCGCATTGCTCTGCTCTCCTGTGCCGTGCTAGGCTTCCTTTGGAGACTGTCTCACTGATTTTGCTGCTGAGTCGGTTGGTAAATTTCTGAACGCATAAACCGTCAGACACAGAACTTGGCCTCCCCGCAGCCCAGCCACTGTCCCCTCGGAACTGGAGGCCGGGTGCAGCAGGCCTGGCCGCCCGACATGGTCCATTCTTTGTCCCTAGCCATGCGGCGAGCCGCCAGGGGACCCTTAACTGCTACTCGTGTGGTGATAGTGTTCAGTGAGAATTTCAACGAGAATAAGTAACTACATGATTCCCACAACTACGGTGGAAGAAATCCACAACAAACAACAACAAAATGTATATAGATATATAAAACCAGCTAAAGCAAGACATGGTTCTTGCCGGCTGTCACAGTGGACTAGGAGCTGTGAAGAAGGCTGAGGAGTGGGCGATCAGGGTACAACCACTGTCCAAGTCCGGCTGCCACCTGTACACAACATGGAGGCCCTCCGGTCTCCCCCACAGACACTTGGAACCCAAAGGAGGGCTGGCCGCCAGCTCGCTACGTTCGCTTTGCTTCTCTTTGTTTTGCCTCGCTCCGCTTTGCTTTGCTCTTGCTGGCACAGTTTTGCTTTTCCATACCTCCTTTCCTCTGCTGTTCTTGCCCCTGCTTTGCCTCAGAGTGTTTTGCTCTTTCTCTCCTGAACATACTTTGCATTTCCTTGTGCTACTTTCCTTTGCTTTGCTTTTCCTTGCTCTGCTTTGCCTTCCCTGGCCATGCTTTCCTTTGCTTTATCAGGCCATGCTTTCCTTGGTTTAGCTTTGCTTTATAGACCTGGCACTGGTTTGCTTTTCCTACCCATGCTGTGCTTTGCCTTGCCTCAAAGTGCTTTGCTTTTCCTTTGCTTGCTTTGCATTTCCTGGTTATGCTTTGCTTTTCCTTTTGCTACTTTCCTTAGCTCTGCTTTGCCTTCCCTGGCCTTGCTTTCGTTTGCTGTTTCAGGCTATTTTTTCCTTTCTTTAGCTTTGCTTTGCTCTGCTTTGCTTTGCTTTGCTTTGCCTTTCATCTTTTATTCTTTTTTTTTTTTTTTTTTTAATTTTTTTTTTTTCATGTTCCTTGCATGATTTGTTTTCCTTTTGGACCTATCTGATGTGTTTTTACTGGCCGTGCTTTGCTTTTCCAGGCCCTGGTTGTCACTGCTTTTCCCTATGCCTAGCAGGGCTTTTCCTTGTCTCGCTCAGCTTTCATCCACATTGCTCTGCTCTCCTGTGCCGTGCTAGGCTTCCTTTGGAGACCGTCTCACTGATTTTGCTGCTGAGTCGAATGGTAAATTTCTGAACGCATAAACCGTCAGACACAGAACTTGGCCTCCCCGCAGCCCAGCCACTGTCCCCTCGGAACTGGAGGCCGGGTGCAGCAGGCCTGGCCGCCCGACATGGTCCATTCTTTGTCCCTAGTCATGCGGCGAGCCGCCAGGGGACCCCTAACTTCTACTCGTGTGGTGATAGTGTTCAGTGAGAATTTCAACGAGAATAAGTAACTACATGATTCCCACAACTACGGTGGAAGAAATCCACAACAAACAACAACAAAATGTATATAGATATATAAAACCAGCTAAAGCAAGACATGGTTCTTGCCGGGTGTCACAGTGGACTAGGAGCTGTGAAGAAGGCTGAGGAGTGGGCGATCAGGGTCCAGCCACTGTC
>NW_028137642.1:0-127500 GCF_965140915.1 Aythya marila
AAAACACCCCAAAAAAGAATGGGACCACCCCAAAAACAGAAGAAAACGCTAAAAAAAAACAGAAGAATTCAACCAAAACCATAGATTCACCACCCAGAAAAACTTAAACTCACCTGATATTCTCCAAAACCCACAATTTACACTTTTCCAACATGATGACCAACAAGAACCCAACAAAACCCAACGGAGACCCCAAAACACATCAAAAACACACCAAAAAAGAACGGGGTCACCCCAGAAAAACAGAAAAAAAAAAAACAAATACCATGAATCCACCCCAAAAGTCCCCCTAAACCTACCTGATGTTCTCCAAAACCCACAATTTACCCTTTTCCACCATGATGCCAACGGAAAACCCAACGAAACCCAACGGAGAACCCAAAACACATCAAAAACACCACAAACAAGAACGGAATCACCCCCAAAACTGGAACAAAATCCCCAAAAAGCACGGATCAAATCCCAAAACCACCCTAAACCTACCTGATGTTCTCCAAAACCCACTATTCAGCCTTTTCCACCAAAATGAACAAGGAAAACACAACGAAACAAAACAGAGACCACAAAACACGTCAAAAACACCCCAAACAAGAACGGAATCACCCCCAAAACTGGAAGAAAATCCCCCAAAAACATAGATCCACCCCAAAAAAACCCTAAACCTACCTGATGTTCTCCAAAACCCACAATTTACACTTTCCCACCATGATGACCACGGAAAACACAACGAAACCCAACGGAGAACCCAAAACACGTCCAAAACACCCCAAACAAGAACAGGATCACCCCCAAAAACGAAAGAAAACCCCAAAAAGCACGGATCCAATCCCAAAACCACTCTAAACGTACCTGATGTTCTCCAAATCCAAATGTCCACTCCCAACCACCATAAAACCCATCAGGAACTCAACGAAACCCAACGGAAACCCCAAAAACACCTCAAAAACACCCCAGAAAAGAACTGGATCAGAAGAAAAAACACCAAACACTATGAATTTCCCCGCAAAACCACCCTAAACTCACCTGATCTTCTTCAAAACCCACAATCCACTCCCATTTACCCTAACGACCAACGAGAATCCAACTAAAACCCAACGGAGACCCCAAAACAAGTCGAAAACACCCCAAACAAGAACAGGATAACCCCTAAAAAAGAAAGAAAACCCCAAAAACCATAGATCCACCCCAAAAACACACTAAACCTACCTGATGTTCTCCAAATCCCAAAGTCCACTCCCAACAAACTTAAAACACATTAGGAAATCAACGAAACGCAACGGAAACCCCAAAACACGTCAAAAACACCACAAAAAAAAGCGGGATCACCCCCAAAACCGAAAGAAAACCCTAAAAGCCGTTGATCCACCCCAAAAGTCCCCCTAAACCTACCTGATGTTCTCCAATACCCACAATTTACACGTTTTCACCATGATGAACAACAAGAACCCAACAAAACCCAACGGAGACCCCAAAATATGTCAAAAACACCCCAAAAAAGAATGGGACCACCCCAAAAACAGAAGAAAACGCTAAAAAAAAACAGAAGAATTCAACCAAAACCATAGATTCACCACCCAGAAAAACTTAAACTCACCTGATATTCTCCAAAACCCACAATTTACACTTTTCCAACATGATGACCAACAAGAACCCAACAAAACCCAACGGAGACCCCAAAACACATCAAAAACACACCAAAAAAGAACGGGGTCACCCCAGAAAAACAGAAAAAAAAAAAACAAATACCATGAATCCACCCCAAAAGTCCCCCTAAACCTACCTGATGTTCTCCAAAACCCACAATTTACCCTTTTCCACCATGATGCCAACGGAAAACCCAACGAAACCCAACGGAGAACCCAAAACACATCAAAAACACCACAAACAAGAACGGAATCACCCCCAAAACTGGAACAAAATCCCCAAAAAGCACGGATCAAATCCCAAAACCACCCTAAACCTACCTGATGTTCTCCAAAACCCACTATTCAGCCTTTTCCACCAAAATGAACAAGGAAAACACAACGAAACAAAACAGAGACCACAAAACACGTCAAAAACACCCCAAACAAGAACGGAATCACCCCCAAAACTGGAAGAAAATCCCCCAAAAACATAGATCCACCCCAAAAAAACCCTAAACCTACCTGATGTTCTCCAAAACCCACAATTTACACTTTCCCACCATGATGACCACGGAAAACACAACGAAACCCAACGGAGAACCCAAAACACGTCCAAAACACCCCAAACAAGAACAGGATCACCCCCAAAAACGAAAGAAAACCCCAAAAAGCACGGATCCAATCCCAAAACCACTCTAAACGTACCTGATGTTCTCCAAATCCAAATGTCCACTCCCAACCACCATAAAACCCATCAGGAACTCAACGAAACCCAACGGAAACCCCAAAAACACCTCAAAAACACCCCAGAAAAGAACTGGATCAGAAGAAAAAACACCAAACACTATGAATTTCCCCGCAAAACCACCCTAAACTCACCTGATCTTCTTCAAAACCCACAATCCACTCCCATTTACCCTAACGACCAACGAGAATCCAACTAAAACCCAACGGAGACCCCAAAACAAGTCGAAAACACCCCAAACAAGAACAGGATAACCCCTAAAAAAGAAAGAAAACCCCAAAAACCATAGATCCACCCCAAAAACACACTAAACCTACCTGATGTTCTCCAAATCCCAAAGTCCACTCCCAACAAACTTAAAACACATTAGGAAATCAACGAAACGCAACGGAAACCCCAAAACACGTCAAAAACACCACAAAAAAAAGCGGGATCACCCCCAAAACCGAAAGAAAACCCTAAAAGCCGTTGATCCACCCCAAAAGTCCCCCTAAACCTACCTGATGTTCTCCAATACCCACAATTTACACGTTTTCACCATGATGAACAACAAGAACCCAACAAAACCCAACGGAGACCCCAAAACACATCAAAAACACACCAAAAAAGAACGGGGTCACCCCAGAAAAACAGAAAAAAAAAAAACAAATACCATGAATCCACCCCAAAAGTCCCCCTAAACCTACCTGATGTTCTCCAAAACCCACAATTTACCCTTTTCCACCATGATGCCAACGGAAAACCCAACGAAACCCAACGGAGAACCCAAAACACATCAAAAACACCACAAACAAGAACGGAATCACCCCCAAAACTGGAACAAAATCCCCAAAAAGCACGGATCAAATCCCAAAACCACCCTAAACCTACCTGATGTTCTCCAAAACCCACTATTCAGCCTTTTCCACCAAAATGAACAAGGAAAACACAACGAAACAAAACAGAGACCACAAAACACGTCAAAAACACCCCAAACAAGAACGGAATCACCCCCAAAACTGGAAGAAAATCCCCCAAAAACATAGATCCACCCCAAAAAAACCCTAAACCTACCTGATGTTCTCCAAAACCCACAATTTACACTTTCCCACCATGATGACCACGGAAAACACAACGAAACCCAACGGAGAACCCAAAACACGTCCAAAACACCCCAAACAAGAACAGGATCACCCCCAAAAACGAAAGAAAACCCCAAAAAGCACGGATCCAATCCCAAAACCACTCTAAACGTACCTGATGTTCTCCAAATCCAAATGTCCACTCCCAACCACCATAAAACCCATCAGGAACTCAACGAAACCCAACGGAAACCCCAAAAACACCTCAAAAACACCCCAGAAAAGAACTGGATCAGAAGAAAAAACACCAAACACTATGAATTTCCCCGCAAAACCACCCTAAACTCACCTGATCTTCTTCAAAACCCACAATCCACTCCCATTTACCCTAACGACCAACGAGAATCCAACTAAAACCCAACGGAGACCCCAAAACAAGTCGAAAACACCCCAAACAAGAACAGGATAACCCCTAAAAAAGAAAGAAAACCCCAAAAACCATAGATCCACCCCAAAAACACACTAAACCTACCTGATGTTCTCCAAATCCCAAAGTCCACTCCCAACAAACTTAAAACACATTAGGAAATCAACGAAACGCAACGGAAACCCCAAAACACGTCAAAAACACCACAAAAAAAAGCGGGATCACCCCCAAAACCGAAAGAAAACCCTAAAAGCCGTTGATCCACCCCAAAAGTCCCCCTAAACCTACCTGATGTTCTCCAATACCCACAATTTACACGTTTTCACCATGATGAACAACAAGAACCCAACAAAAACCAACGGAGACCCCAAAATATGTCAAAAACACCCCAAAAAAGAATGGGACCACCCCAAAAACAGAAGAAAACGCTAAAAAAAAACAGAAGAATTCAACCAAAACCATAGATTCACCACCCAGAAAAACTTAAACTCACCTGATATTCTCCAAAACCCACAATTTACCCTTTTCCACCATGATGCCAACGGAAAACCCAACGAAACCCAACGGAGAACCCAAAACACATCAAAAACACCACAAACAAGAACGGAATCACCCCCAAAACTGGAACAAAATCCCCAAAAAGCACGGATCAAATCCCAAAACCACCCTAAACCTACCTGATGTTCTCCAAAACCCACTATTCAGCCTTTTCCACCAAAATGAACAAGGAAAACACAACGAAACAAAACAGAGACCACAAAACACGTCAAAAACACCCCAAACAAGAACGGAATCACCCCCAAAACTGGAAGAAAATCCCCCAAAAACATAGATCCACCCCAAAAAAACCCTAAACCTACCTGATGTTCTCCAAAACCCACAATTTACACTTTCCCACCATGATGACCACGGAAAACACAACGAAACCCAACGGAGAACCCAAAACACGTCCAAAACACCCCAAACAAGAACAGGATCACCCCCAAAAACGAAAGAAAACCCCAAAAAGCACGGATCCAATCCCAAAACCACTCTAAACGTACCTGATGTTCTCCAAATCCAAATGTCCACTCCCAACCACCATAAAACCCATCAGGAACTCAACGAAACCCAACGGAAACCCCAAAAACACCTCAAAAACACCCCAGAAAAGAACTGGATCAGAAGAAAAAACACCAAACACTATGAATTTCCCCGCAAAACCACCCTAAACTCACCTGATCTTCTTCAAAACCCACAATCCACTCCCATTTACCCTAACGACCAACGAGAATCCAACTAAAACCCAACGGAGACCCCAAAACAAGTCGAAAACACCCCAAACAAGAACAGGATAACCCCTAAAAAAGAAAGAAAACCCCAAAAACCATAGATCCACCCCAAAAACACACTAAACCTACCTGATGTTCTCCAAATCCCAAAGTCCACTCCCAACAAACTTAAAACACATTAGGAAATCAACGAAACGCAACGGAAACCCCAAAACACGTCAAAAACACCACAAAAAAAAGCGGGATCACCCCCAAAACCGAAAGAAAACCCTAAAAGCCGTTGATCCACCCCAAAAGTCCCCCTAAACCTACCTGATGTTCTCCAATACCCACAATTTACACGTTTTCACCATGATGAACAACAAGAACCCAACAAAACCCAACGGAGACCCCAAAACACATCAAAAACACACCAAAAAAGAACGGGGTCACCCCAGAAAAACAGAAAAAAAAAAAACAAATACCATGAATCCACCCCAAAAGTCCCCCTAAACCTACCTGATGTTCTCCAAAACCCACAATTTACCCTTTTCCACCATGATGCCAACGGAAAACCCAACGAAACCCAACGGAGAACCCAAAACACATCAAAAACACCACAAACAAGAACGGAATCACCCCCAAAACTGGAACAAAATCCCCAAAAAGCACGGATCAAATCCCAAAACCACCCTAAACCTACCTGATGTTCTCCAAAACCCACTATTCAGCCTTTTCCACCAAAATGAACAAGGAAAACACAACGAAACAAAACAGAGACCACAAAACACGTCAAAAACACCCCAAACAAGAACGGAATCACCCCCAAAACTGGAAGAAAATCCCCCAAAAACATAGATCCACCCCAAAAAAACCCTAAACCTACCTGATGTTCTCCAAAACCCACAATTTACACTTTCCCACCATGATGACCACGGAAAACACAACGAAACCCAACGGAGAACCCAAAACACGTCCAAAACACCCCAAACAAGAACAGGATCACCCCCAAAAACGAAAGAAAACCCCAAAAAGCACGGATCCAATCCCAAAACCACTCTAAACGTACCTGATGTTCTCCAAATCCAAATGTCCACTCCCAACCACCATAAAACCCATCAGGAACTCAACGAAACCCAACGGAAACCCCAAAAACACCTCAAAAACACCCCAGAAAAGAACTGGATCAGAAGAAAAAACACCAAACACTATGAATTTCCCCGCAAAACCACCCTAAACTCACCTGATCTTCTTCAAAACCCACAATCCACTCCCATTTACCCTAACGACCAACGAGAATCCAACTAAAACCCAACGGAGACCCCAAAACAAGTCGAAAACACCCCAAACAAGAACAGGATAACCCCTAAAAAAGAAAGAAAACCCCAAAAACCATAGATCCACCCCAAAAACACACTAAACCTACCTGATGTTCTCCAAATCCCAAAGTCCACTCCCAACAAACTTAAAACACATTAGGAAATCAACGAAACGCAACGGAAACCCCAAAACACGTCAAAAACACCACAAAAAAAAGCGGGATCACCCCCAAAACCGAAAGAAAACCCTAAAAGCCGTTGATCCACCCCAAAAGTCCCCCTAAACCTACCTGATGTTCTCCAATACCCACAATTTACACGTTTTCACCATGATGAACAACAAGAACCCAACAAAACCCAACGGAGACCCCAAAATATGTCAAAAACACCCCAAAAAAGAATGGGACCACCCCAAAAACAGAAGAAAACGCTAAAAAAAAAACAGAAGAATTCAACCAAAACCATAGATTCACCACCCAGAAAAACTTAAACTCACCTGATATTCTCCAAAACCCACAATTTACACTTTTCCAACATGATGACCAACAAGAACCCAACAAAACCCAACGGAGACCCCAAAACACATCAAAAACACACCAAAAAAGAACGGGGTCACCCCAGAAAAACAGAAAAAAAAAAAACAAATACCATGAATCCACCCCAAAAGTCCCCCTAAACCTACCTGATGTTCTCCAAAACCCACAATTTACCCTTTTCCACCATGATGCCAACGGAAAACCCAACGAAACCCAACGGAGAACCCAAAACACATCAAAAACACCACAAACAAGAACGGAATCACCCCCAAAACTGGAACAAAATCCCCAAAAAGCACGGATCAAATCCCAAAACCACCCTAAACCTACCTGATGTTCTCCAAAACCCACTATTCAGCCTTTTCCACCAAAATGAACAAGGAAAACACAACGAAACAAAACAGAGACCACAAAACACGTCAAAAACACCCCAAACAAGAACGGAATCACCCCCAAAACTGGAAGAAAATCCCCCAAAAACATAGATCCACCCCAAAAAAACCCTAAACCTACCTGATGTTCTCCAAAACCCACAATTTACACTTTCCCACCATGATGACCACGGAAAACACAACGAAACCCAACGGAGAACCCAAAACACGTCCAAAACACCCCAAACAAGAACAGGATCACCCCCAAAAACGAAAGAAAACCCCAAAAAGCACGGATCCAATCCCAAAACCACTCTAAACGTACCTGATGTTCTCCAAATCCAAATGTCCACTCCCAACCACCATAAAACCCATCAGGAACTCAACGAAACCCAACGGAAACCCCAAAAACACCTCAAAAACACCCCAGAAAAGAACTGGATCAGAAGAAAAAACACCAAACACTATGAATTTCCCCGCAAAACCACCCTAAACTCACCTGATCTTCTTCAAAACCCACAATCCACTCCCATTTACCCTAACGACCAACGAGAATCCAACTAAAACCCAACGGAGACCCCAAAACAAGTCGAAAACACCCCAAACAAGAACAGGATAACCCCTAAAAAAGAAAGAAAACCCCAAAAACCATAGATCCACCCCAAAAACACACTAAACCTACCTGATGTTCTCCAAATCCCAAAGTCCACTCCCAACAAACTTAAAACACATTAGGAAATCAACGAAACGCAACGGAAACCCCAAAACACGTCAAAAACACCACAAAAAAAAGCGGGATCACCCCCAAAACCGAAAGAAAACCCTAAAAGCCGTTGATCCACCCCAAAAGTCCCCCTAAACCTACCTGATGTTCTCCAATACCCACAATTTACACGTTTTCACCATGATGAACAACAAGAACCCAACAAAACCCAACGGAGACCCCAAAACACATCAAAAACACACCAAAAAAGAACGGGGTCACCCCAGAAAAACAGAAAAAAAAAAACAAATACCATGAATCCACCCCAAAAGTCCCCCTAAACCTACCTGATGTTCTCCAAAACCCACAATTTACCCTTTTCCACCATGATGCCAACGGAAAACCCAACGAAACCCAACGGAGAACCCAAAACACATCAAAAACACCACAAACAAGAACGGAATCACCCCCAAAACTGGAACAAAATCCCCAAAAAGCACGGATCAAATCCCAAAACCACCCTAAACCTACCTGATGTTCTCCAAAACCCACTATTCAGCCTTTTCCACCAAAATGAACAAGGAAAACACAACGAAACAAAACAGAGACCACAAAACACGTCAAAAACACCCCAAACAAGAACGGAATCACCCCCAAAACTGGAAGAAAATCCCCCAAAAACATAGATCCACCCCAAAAAAACCCTAAACCTACCTGATGTTCTCCAAAACCCACAATTTACACTTTCCCACCATGATGACCACGGAAAACACAACGAAACCCAACGGAGAACCCAAAACACGTCCAAAACACCCCAAACAAGAACAGGATCACCCCCAAAAACGAAAGAAAACCCCAAAAAGCACGGATCCAATCCCAAAACCACTCTAAACGTACCTGATGTTCTCCAAATCCAAATGTCCACTCCCAACCACCATAAAACCCATTAGGAACTCAACGAAACCCAACGGAAACCCCAAAAACACCTCAAAAACACCCCAGAAAAGAACTGGATCAGAAGAAAAAACACCAAACACTATGAATTTCCCCGCAAAACCACCCTAAACTCACCTGATCTTCTTCAAAACCCGCAATCCACTCCCATTTACCCTAACGACCAACGAGAATCCAACTAAAACCCAACGGAGACCCCAAAACAAGTCGAAAACACCCCAAACAAGAACAGGATAACCCCTAAAAAAGAAAGAAAACCCCAAAAACCATAGATCCACCCCAAAAACACACTAAACCTACCTGATGTTCTCCAAATCCCAAAGTCCACTCCCAACAAACTTAAAACACATTAGGAAATCAACGAAACGCAACGGAAACCCCAAAACACGTCAAAAACACCACAAAAAAAAGCGGGATCACCCCCAAAACCGAAAGAAAACCCTAAAAGCCGTTGATCCACCCCAAAAGTCCCCCTAAACCTACCTGATGTTCTCCAATACCCACAATTTACACGTTTTCACCATGATGAACAACAAGAACCCAACAAAACCCAACGGAGACCCCAAAATATGTCAAAAACACCCCAAAAAAGAATGGGACCACCCCAAAAACAGAAGAAAACGCTAAAAAAAAAACAGAAGAATTCAACCAAAACCATAGATTCACCACCCAGAAAAACTTAAACTCACCTGATATTCTCCAAAACCCACAATTTACACTTTTCCAACATGATGACCAACAAGAACCCAACAAAACCCAACGGAGACCCCAAAACACATCAAAAACACACCAAAAAAGAACGGGGTCACCCCAGAAAAACAGAAAAAAAAAAAACAAATACCATGAATCCACCCCAAAAGTCCCCCTAAACCTACCTGATGTTCTCCAAAACCCACAATTTACCCTTTTCCACCATGATGCCAACGGAAAACCCAACGAAACCCAACGGAGAACCCAAAACACATCAAAAACACCACAAACAAGAACGGAATCACCCCCAAAACTGGAACAAAATCCCCAAAAAGCACGGATCAAATCCCAAAACCACCCTAAACCTACCTGATGTTCTCCAAAACCCACTATTCAGCCTTTTCCACCAAAATGAACAAGGAAAACACAACGAAACAAAACAGAGACCACAAAACACGTCAAAAACACCCCAAACAAGAACGGAATCACCCCCAAAACTGGAAGAAAATCCCCCAAAAACATAGATCCACCCCAAAAAAACCCTAAACCTACCTGATGTTCTCCAAAACCCACAATTTACACTTTCCCACCATGATGACCACGGAAAACACAACGAAACCCAACGGAGAACCCAAAACACGTCCAAAACACCCCAAACAAGAACAGGATCACCCCCAAAAACGAAAGAAAACCCCAAAAAGCACGGATCCAATCCCAAAACCACTCTAAACGTACCTGATGTTCTCCAAATCCAAATGTCCACTCCCAACCACCATAAAACCCATCAGGAACTCAACGAAACCCAACGGAAACCCCAAAAACACCTCAAAAACACCCCAGAAAAGAACTGGATCAGAAGAAAAAACACCAAACACTATGAATTTCCCCGCAAAACCACCCTAAACTCACCTGATCTTCTTCAAAACCCACAATCCACTCCCATTTACCCTAACGACCAACGAGAATCCAACTAAAACCCAACGGAGACCCCAAAACAAGTCGAAAACACCCCAAACAAGAACAGGATAACCCCTAAAAAAGAAAGAAAACCCCAAAAACCATAGATCCACCCCAAAAACACACTAAACCTACCTGATGTTCTCCAAATCCCAAAGTCCACTCCCAACAAACTTAAAACACATTAGGAAATCAACGAAACGCAACGGAAACCCCAAAACACGTCAAAAACACCACAAAAAAAAGCGGGATCACCCCCAAAACCGAAAGAAAACCCTAAAAGCCGTTGATCCACCCCAAAAGTCCCCCTAAACCTACCTGATGTTCTCCAATACCCACAATTTACACGTTTTCACCATGATGAACAACAAGAACCCAACAAAAACCAACGGAGACCCCAAAATATGTCAAAAACACCCCAAAAAAGAATGGGACCACCCCAAAAACAGAAGAAAACGCTAAAAAAAAAAAACAGAAGAATTCAACCAAAACCATAGATTCACCACCCAGAAAAACTTAAACTCACCTGATATTCTCCAAAACCCACAATTTACACTTTTCCAACATGATGACCAACAAGAACCCAACAAAACCCAACGGAGACCCCAAAACACATCAAAAACACACCAAAAAAGAACGGGGTCACCCCAGAAAAACAGAAAAAAAAAAAACAAATACCATGAATCCACCCCAAAAGTCCCCCTAAACCTACCTGATGTTCTCCAAAACCCACAATTTACCCTTTTCCACCATGATGCCAACGGAAAACCCAACGAAACCCAACGGAGAACCCAAAACACATCAAAAACACCACAAACAAGAACGGAATCACCCCCAAAACTGGAACAAAATCCCCAAAAAGCACGGATCAAATCCCAAAACCACCCTAAACCTACCTGATGTTCTCCAAAACCCACTATTCAGCCTTTTCCACCAAAATGAACAAGGAAAACACAACGAAACAAAACAGAGACCACAAAACACGTCAAAAACACCCCAAACAAGAACGGAATCACCCCCAAAACTGGAAGAAAATCCCCCAAAAACATAGATCCACCCCAAAAAAACCCTAAACCTACCTGATGTTCTCCAAAACCCACAATTTACACTTTCCCACCATGATGACCACGGAAAACACAACGAAACCCAACGGAGAACCCAAAACACGTCCAAAACACCCCAAACAAGAACAGGATCACCCCCAAAAACGAAAGAAAACCCCAAAAAGCACGGATCCAATCCCAAAACCACTCTAAACGTACCTGATGTTCTCCAAATCCAAATGTCCACTCCCAACCACCATAAAACCCATCAGGAACTCAACGAAACCCAACGGAAACCCCAAAAACACCTCAAAAACACCCCAGAAAAGAACTGGATCAGAAGAAAAAACACCAAACACTATGAATTTCCCCGCAAAACCACCCTAAACTCACCTGATCTTCTTCAAAACCCACAATCCACTCCCATTTACCCTAACGACCAACGAGAATCCAACTAAAACCCAACGGAGACCCCAAAACAAGTCGAAAACACCCCAAACAAGAACAGGATAACCCCTAAAAAAGAAAGAAAACCCCAAAAACCATAGATCCACCCCAAAAACACACTAAACCTACCTGATGTTCTCCAAATCCCAAAGTCCACTCCCAACAAACTTAAAACACATTAGGAAATCAACGAAACGCAACGGAAACCCCAAAACACGTCAAAAACACCACAAAAAAAAGCGGGATCACCCCCAAAACCGAAAGAAAACCCTAAAAGCCGTTGATCCACCCCAAAAGTCCCCCTAAACCTACCTGATGTTCTCCAATACCCACAATTTACACGTTTTCACCATGATGAACAACAAGAACCCAACAAAACCCAACGGAGACCCCAAAACACATCAAAAACACACCAAAAAAGAACGGGGTCACCCCAGAAAAACAGAAAAAAAAAAACAAATACCATGAATCCACCCCAAAAGTCCCCCTAAACCTACCTGATGTTCTCCAAAACCCACAATTTACCCTTTTCCACCATGATGCCAACGGAAAACCCAACGAAACCCAACGGAGAACCCAAAACACATCAAAAACACCACAAACAAGAACGGAATCACCCCCAAAACTGGAACAAAATCCCCAAAAAGCACGGATCAAATCCCAAAACCACCCTAAACCTACCTGATGTTCTCCAAAACCCACTATTCAGCCTTTTCCACCAAAATGAACAAGGAAAACACAACGAAACAAAACAGAGACCACAAAACACGTCAAAAACACCCCAAACAAGAACGGAATCACCCCCAAAACTGGAAGAAAATCCCCCAAAAACATAGATCCACCCCAAAAAAACCCTAAACCTACCTGATGTTCTCCAAAACCCACAATTTACACTTTCCCACCATGATGACCACGGAAAACACAACGAAACCCAACGGAGAACCCAAAACACGTCCAAAACACCCCAAACAAGAACAGGATCACCCCCAAAAACGAAAGAAAACCCCAAAAAGCACGGATCCAATCCCAAAACCACTCTAAACGTACCTGATGTTCTCCAAATCCAAATGTCCACTCCCAACCACCATAAAACCCATCAGGAACTCAACGAAACCCAACGGAAACCCCAAAAACACCTCAAAAACACCCCAGAAAAGAACTGGATCAGAAGAAAAAACACCAAACACTATGAATTTCCCCGCAAAACCACCCTAAACTCACCTGATCTTCTTCAAAACCCACAATCCACTCCCATTTACCCTAACGACCAACGAGAATCCAACTAAAACCCAACGGAGACCCCAAAACAAGTCGAAAACACCCCAAACAAGAACAGGATAACCCCTAAAAAAGAAAGAAAACCCCAAAAACCATAGATCCACCCCAAAAACACACTAAACCTACCTGATGTTCTCCAAATCCCAAAGTCCACTCCCAACAAACTTAAAACACATTAGGAAATCAACGAAACGCAACGGAAACCCCAAAACACGTCAAAAACACCACAAAAAAAAGCGGGATCACCCCCAAAACCGAAAGAAAACCCTAAAAGCCGTTGATCCACCCCAAAAGTCCCCCTAAACCTACCTGATGTTCTCCAATACCCACAATTTACACGTTTTCACCATGATGAACAACAAGAACCCAACAAAACCCAACGGAGACCCCAAAATATGTCAAAAACACCCCAAAAAAGAATGGGACCACCCCAAAAACAGAAGAAAACGCTAAAAAAAAAACAGAAGAATTCAACCAAAACCATAGATTCACCACCCAGAAAAACTTAAACTCACCTGATATTCTCCAAAACCCACAATTTACACTTTTCCAACATGATGACCAACAAGAACCCAACAAAACCCAACGGAGACCCCAAAACACATCAAAAACACACCAAAAAAGAACGGGGTCACCCCAGAAAAACAGAAAAAAAAAAAACAAATACCATGAATCCACCCCAAAAGTCCCCCTAAACCTACCTGATGTTCTCCAAAACCCACAATTTACCCTTTTCCACCATGATGCCAACGGAAAACCCAACGAAACCCAACGGAGAACCCAAAACACATCAAAAACACCACAAACAAGAACGGAATCACCCCCAAAACTGGAACAAAATCCCCAAAAAGCACGGATCAAATCCCAAAACCACCCTAAACCTACCTGATGTTCTCCAAAACCCACTATTCAGCCTTTTCCACCAAAATGAACAAGGAAAACACAACGAAACAAAACAGAGACCACAAAACACGTCAAAAACACCCCAAACAAGAACGGAATCACCCCCAAAACTGGAAGAAAATCCCCCAAAAACATAGATCCACCCCAAAAAAACCCTAAACCTACCTGATGTTCTCCAAAACCCACAATTTACACTTTCCCACCATGATGACCACGGAAAACACAACGAAACCCAACGGAGAACCCAAAACACGTCCAAAACACCCCAAACAAGAACAGGATCACCCCCAAAAACGAAAGAAAACCCCAAAAAGCACGGATCCAATCCCAAAACCACTCTAAACGTACCTGATGTTCTCCAAATCCAAATGTCCACTCCCAACCACCATAAAACCCATCAGGAACTCAACGAAACCCAACGGAAACCCCAAAAACACCTCAAAAACACCCCAGAAAAGAACTGGATCAGAAGAAAAAACACCAAACACTATGAATTTCCCCGCAAAACCACCCTAAACTCACCTGATCTTCTTCAAAACCCACAATCCACTCCCATTTACCCTAACGACCAACGAGAATCCAACTAAAACCCAACGGAGACCCCAAAACAAGTCGAAAACACCCCAAACAAGAACAGGATAACCCCTAAAAAAGAAAGAAAACCCCAAAAACCATAGATCCACCCCAAAAACACACTAAACCTACCTGATGTTCTCCAAATCCCAAAGTCCACTCCCAACAAACTTAAAACACATTAGGAAATCAACGAAACGCAACGGAAACCCCAAAACACGTCAAAAACACCACAAAAAAAAGCGGGATCACCCCCAAAACCGAAAGAAAACCCTAAAAGCCGTTGATCCACCCCAAAAGTCCCCCTAAACCTACCTGATGTTCTCCAATACCCACAATTTACACGTTTTCACCATGATGAACAACAAGAACCCAACAAAACCCAACGGAGACCCCAAAACACATCAAAAACACACCAAAAAAGAACGGGGTCACCCCAGAAAAACAGAAAAAAAAAAACAAATACCATGAATCCACCCCAAAAGTCCCCCTAAACCTACCTGATGTTCTCCAAAACCCACAATTTACCCTTTTCCACCATGATGCCAACGGAAAACCCAACGAAACCCAACGGAGAACCCAAAACACATCAAAAACACCACAAACAAGAACGGAATCACCCCCAAAACTGGAACAAAATCCCCAAAAAGCACGGATCAAATCCCAAAACCACCCTAAACCTACCTGATGTTCTCCAAAACCCACTATTCAGCCTTTTCCACCAAAATGAACAAGGAAAACACAACGAAACAAAACAGAGACCACAAAACACGTCAAAAACACCCCAAACAAGAACGGAATCACCCCCAAAACTGGAAGAAAATCCCCCAAAAACATAGATCCACCCCAAAAAAACCCTAAACCTACCTGATGTTCTCCAAAACCCACAATTTACACTTTCCCACCATGATGACCACGGAAAACACAACGAAACCCAACGGAGAACCCAAAACACGTCCAAAACACCCCAAACAAGAACAGGATCACCCCCAAAAACGAAAGAAAACCCCAAAAAGCACGGATCCAATCCCAAAACCACTCTAAACGTACCTGATGTTCTCCAAATCCAAATGTCCACTCCCAACCACCATAAAACCCATCAGGAACTCAACGAAACCCAACGGAAACCCCAAAAACACCTCAAAAACACCCCAGAAAAGAACTGGATCAGAAGAAAAAACACCAAACACTATGAATTTCCCCGCAAAACCACCCTAAACTCACCTGATCTTCTTCAAAACCCACAATCCACTCCCATTTACCCTAACGACCAACGAGAATCCAACTAAAACCCAACGGAGACCCCAAAACAAGTCGAAAACACCCCAAACAAGAACAGGATAACCCCTAAAAAAGAAAGAAAACCCCAAAAACCATAGATCCACCCCAAAAACACACTAAACCTACCTGATGTTCTCCAAATCCCAAAGTCCACTCCCAACAAACTTAAAACACATTAGGAAATCAACGAAACGCAACGGAAACCCCAAAACACGTCAAAAACACCACAAAAAAAAGCGGGATCACCCCCAAAACCGAAAGAAAACCCTAAAAGCCGTTGATCCACCCCAAAAGTCCCCCTAAACCTACCTGATGTTCTCCAATACCCACAATTTACACGTTTTCACCATGATGAACAACAAGAACCCAACAAAACCCAACGGAGACCCCAAAACACATCAAAAACACACCAAAAAAGAACGGGGTCACCCCAGAAAAACAGAAAAAAAAAAACAAATACCATGAATCCACCCCAAAAGTCCCCCTAAACCTACCTGATGTTCTCCAAAACCCACAATTTACCCTTTTCCACCATGATGCCAACGGAAAACCCAACGAAACCCAACGGAGAACCCAAAACACATCAAAAACACCACAAACAAGAACGGAATCACCCCCAAAACTGGAACAAAATCCCCAAAAAGCACGGATCAAATCCCAAAACCACCCTAAACCTACCTGATGTTCTCCAAAACCCACTATTCAGCCTTTTCCACCAAAATGAACAAGGAAAACACAACGAAACAAAACAGAGACCACAAAACACGTCAAAAACACCCCAAACAAGAACGGAATCACCCCCAAAACTGGAAGAAAATCCCCCAAAAACATAGATCCACCCCAAAAAAACCCTAAACCTACCTGATGTTCTCCAAAACCCACAATTTACACTTTCCCACCATGATGACCACGGAAAACACAACGAAACCCAACGGAGAACCCAAAACACGTCCAAAACACCCCAAACAAGAACAGGATCACCCCCAAAAACGAAAGAAAACCCCAAAAAGCACGGATCCAATCCCAAAACCACTCTAAACGTACCTGATGTTCTCCAAATCCAAATGTCCACTCCCAACCACCATAAAACCCATCAGGAACTCAACGAAACCCAACGGAAACCCCAAAAACACCTCAAAAACACCCCAAAAAAGAACTGGATCAGAAGAAAAAACACCAAACACTATGAATTTCCCCGCAAAACCACCCTAAACTCACCTGATCTTCTTCAAAACCCACAATCCACTCCCATTTACCCTAACGACCAACGAGAATCCAACTAAAACCCAACGGAGACCCCAAAACAAGTCGAAAACACCCCAAACAAGAACAGGATAACCCCTAAAAAAGAAAGAAAACCCCAAAAACCATAGATCCACCCCAAAAACACACTAAACCTACCTGATGTTCTCCAAATCCCAAAGTCCACTCCCAACAAACTTAAAACACATTAGGAAATCAACGAAACGCAATGGAAACCCCAAAACACGTCAAAAACACCACAAAAAAAAGCGGGATCACCCCCAAAACCGAAAGAAAACCCTAAAAGCCGTTGATCCACCCCAAAAGTCCCCCTAAACCTACCTGATGTTCTCCAATACCCACAATTTACACGTTTTCACCATGATGAACAACAAGAACCCAACAAAAACCAACGGAGACCCCAAAATATGTCAAAAACACCCCAAAAAAGAATGGGACCACCCCAAAAACAGAAGAAAACGCTAAAAAAAAAACAGAAGAATTCAACCAAAACCATAGATTCACCACCCAGAAAAACTTAAACTCACCTGATATTCTCCAAAACCCACAATTTACACTTTTCCAACATGATGACCAACAAGAACCCAACAAAACCCAACGGAGACCCCAAAACACATCAAAAACACACCAAAAAAGAACGGGGTCACCCCAGAAAAACAGAAAAAAAAAAAACAAATACCATGAATCCACCCCAAAAGTCCCCCTAAACCTACCTGATGTTCTCCAAAACCCACAATTTACCCTTTTCCACCATGATGCCAACGGAAAACCCAACGAAACCCAACGGAGAACCCAAAACACATCAAAAACACCACAAACAAGAACGGAATCACCCCCAAAACTGGAACAAAATCCCCAAAAAGCACGGATCAAATCCCAAAACCACCCTAAACCTACCTGATGTTCTCCAAAACCCACTATTCAGCCTTTTCCACCAAAATGAACAAGGAAAACACAACGAAACAAAACAGAGACCACAAAACACGTCAAAAACACCCCAAACAAGAACGGAATCACCCCCAAAACTGGAAGAAAATCCCCCAAAAACATAGATCCACCCCAAAAAAACCCTAAACCTACCTGATGTTCTCCAAAACCCACAATTTACACTTTCCCACCATGATGACCACGGAAAACACAACGAAACCCAACGGAGAACCCAAAACACGTCCAAAACACCCCAAACAAGAACAGGATCACCCCCAAAAACGAAAGAAAACCCCAAAAAGCACGGATCCAATCCCAAAACCACTCTAAACGTACCTGATGTTCTCCAAATCCAAATGTCCACTCCCAACCACCATAAAACCCATCAGGAACTCAACGAAACCCAACGGAAACCCCAAAAACACCTCAAAAACACCCCAGAAAAGAACTGGATCAGAAGAAAAAACACCAAACACTATGAATTTCCCCGCAAAACCACCCTAAACTCACCTGATCTTCTTCAAAACCCACAATCCACTCCCATTTACCCTAACGACCAACGAGAATCCAACTAAAACCCAACGGAGACCCCAAAACAAGTCGAAAACACCCCAAACAAGAACAGGATAACCCCTAAAAAAGAAAGAAAACCCCAAAAACCATAGATCCACCCCAAAACACACTAAACCTACCTGATGTTCTCCAAATCCCAAAGTCCACTCCCAACAAACTTAAAACACATTAGGAAATCAACGAAACGCAACGGAAACCCCAAAACACGTCAAAAACACCACAAAAAAAAGCGGGATCACCCCCAAAACCGAAAGAAAACCCTAAAAGCCGTTGATCCACCCCAAAAGTCCCCCTAAACCTACCTGATGTTCTCCAATACCCACAATTTACACGTTTTCACCATGATGAACAACAAGAACCCAACAAAAACCAACGGAGACCCCAAAATATGTCAAAAACACCCCAAAAAAGAATGGGACCACCCCAAAAACAGAAGAAAACGCTAAAAAAAAAAAACAGAAGAATTCAACCAAAACATAGATTCACCACCCAGAAAAACTTAAACTCACCTGATATTCTCCAAAACCCACAATTTACACTTTTCCAACATGATGACCAACAAGAACCCAACAAAACCCAACGGAGACCCCAAAACACATCAAAACACACCAAAAAAAGAACCGGGGTCACCCCAGAAAAACAGAAAAAAAAAAACAAATACCATGAATATCCACCCCAAAAGTCCCCCTAAACCTACCTGATGTTCTCCAAAACCCACAATTTACCCTTTTCCACCATGATGCCAACGGAAAACCCAACGAAACCCAACGGAGAACCCAAAACACATCAAAAACACCACAAACAAGAACGGAATCACCCCCAAAACTGGAACAAAATCCCCAAAAAGCACGGATCAAATCCCAAAACCACCCTAAACCTACCTGATGTTCTCCAAAACCCACTATTCAGCCTTTTCCACCAAAATGAACAAGGAAAACACAACGAAACAAAACAGAGACCACAAAACACGTCAAAAACACCCCAAACAAGAACGGAATCACCCCCAAAACTGGAAGAAAATCCCCCAAAAACATAGATCCACCCCAAAAAAACCCTAAACCTACCTGATGTTCTCCAAAACCCACAATTTACACTTTCCCACCATGATGACCACGGAAAACACAACGAAACCCAACGGAGAACCCAAAACACGTCCAAAACACCCCAAACAAGAACAGGATCACCCCCAAAAACGAAAGAAAACCCCAAAAAGCACGGATCCAATCCCAAAACCACTCTAAACGTACCTGATGTTCTCCAAATCCAAATGTCCACTCCCAACCACCATAAAACCCATCAGGAACTCAACGAAACCCAACGGAAACCCCAAAAACACCTCAAAAACACCCCAGAAAAGAACTGGATCAGAAGAAAAAACACCAAACACTATGAATTTCCCCGCAAAACCACCCTAAACTCACCTGATCTTCTTCAAAACCCACAATCCACTCCCATTTACCCTAACGACCAACGAGAATCCAACTAAAACCCAACGGAGACCCCAAAACAAGTCGAAAACACCCCAAACAAGAACAGGATAACCCCTAAAAAAGAAAGAAAACCCCAAAAACCATAGATCCACCCCAAAAACACACTAAACCTACCTGATGTTCTCCAAATCCCAAAGTCCACTCCCAACAAACTTAAAACACATTAGGAAATCAACGAAACGCAACGGAAACCCCAAAACACGTCAAAAACACCACAAAAAAAAGCGGGATCACCCCCCAAAACCGAAAGAAAACCCTAAAAGCCGTTGATCCACCCCAAAAGTCCCCCTAAACCTACCTGATGTTCTCCAATACCCACAATTTACACGTTTTCACCATGATGAACAACAAGAACCCAACAAAACCCAACGGAGACCCCAAAATATGTCAAAAACACCCCAAAAAAGAATGGGACCACCCCAAAAACAGAAGAAAACGCTAAAAAAAAAAACAGAAGAATTCAACCAAAACCATAGATTCACCACCCAGAAAAACTTAAACTCACCTGATATTCTCCAAACCCACAATTTACACTTTTCCAACATGATGACCAACAAGAACCCAACAAAACCCAACGGAGACCCCAAAACACATCAAAAACACACCAAAAAAGAACGGGGTCACCCCAGAAAAACAGAAAAAAAAAAAACAAATACCATGAATCCACCCCAAAAGTCCCCCTAAACCTACCTGATGTTCTCCAAAACCCACAATTTACCCTTTTCCACCATGATGCCAACGGAAAACCCAACGAAACCCAACGGAGAACCCAAAACACATCAAAAACACCACAAACAAGAACGGAATCACCCCCAAAACTGGAACAAAATCCCCAAAAAGCACGGATCAAATCCCAAAACCACCCTAAACCTACCTGATGTTCTCCAAAACCCACTATTCAGCCTTTTCCACCAAAATGAACAAGGAAAACACAACGAAACAAAACAGAGACCACAAAACACGTCAAAAACACCCCAAACAAGAACGGAATCACCCCCAAAACTGGAAGAAAATCCCCCAAAAACATAGATCCACCCCAAAAAAACCCTAAACCTACCTGATGTTCTCCAAAACCCACAATTTACACTTTTCCCACCATGATGACCACGGAAAACACAACGAAACCCAACGGAGAACCCAAAACACGTCCAAAACACCCCAAACAAGAACAGGATCACCCCAAAAACGAAAGAAAACCCCAAAAAGCACGGATCCAATCCCAAAACCACTCTAAACGTACCTGATGTTCTCCAAATCCAAATGTCCACTCCCAACCACCATAAAACCCATCAGGAACTCAACGAAACCCAACGGAAACCCCAAAAACACCTCAAAAACACCCCAGAAAAGAACTGGATCAGAAGAAAAAACACCAAACACTATGAATTTCCCCGCAAAACCACCCTAAACTCACCTGATCTTCTTCAAAACCCACAATCCACTCCCATTTACCCTAACGACCAACGAGAATCCAACTAAAACCCAACGGAGACCCCAAAACAAGTCGAAAACACCCCAAACAAGAACAGGATAACCCCTAAAAAAGAAAGAAAACCCCAAAAACCATAGATCCACCCCAAAAACACACTAAACCTACCTGATGTTCTCCAAATCCCAAAGTCCACTCCCAACAAACTTAAAACACATTAGGAAATCAACGAAACGCAACGGAAACCCCAAAACACGTCAAAAACACCACAAAAAAAAGCGGGATCACCCCCAAAACCGAAAGAAAACCCTAAAAGCCGTTGATCCACCCCAAAAGTCCCCCTAAACCTACCTGATGTTCTCCAATACCCACAATTTACACGTTTTCACCATGATGAACAACAAGAACCCAACAAAACCCAACGGAGACCCCAAAACACATCAAAAACACACCAAAAAAGAACGGGGTCACCCCAGAAAAACAGAAAAAAAAAAACAAATACCATGAATCCACCCCAAAAGTCCCCCTAAACCTACCTGATGTTCTCCAAAACCCACAATTTACCCTTTTCCACCATGATGCCAACGGAAAACCCAACGAAACCCAACGGAGAACCCAAAACACATCAAAAACACCACAAACAAGAACGGAATCACCCCCAAAACTGGAACAAAATCCCCAAAAAGCACGGATCAAATCCCAAAACCACCCTAAACCTACCTGATGTTCTCCAAAACCCACTATTCAGCCTTTTCCACCAAAATGAACAAGGAAAACACAACGAAACAAAACAGAGACCACAAAACACGTCAAAAACACCCCAAACAAGAACGGAATCACCCCCAAAACTGGAAGAAAATCCCCCAAAAACATAGATCCACCCCAAAAAAACCCTAAACCTACCTGATGTTCTCCAAAACCCACAATTTACACTTTCCCACCATGATGACCACGGAAAACACAACGAAACCCAACGGAGAACCCAAAACACGTCCAAAACACCCCAAACAAGAACAGGATCACCCCCAAAAACGAAAGAAAACCCCAAAAAGCACGGATCCAATCCCAAAACCACTCTAAACGTACCTGATGTTCTCCAAATCCAAATGTCCACTCCCAACCACCATAAAACCCATCAGGAACTCAACGAAACCCAACGGAAACCCCAAAAACACCTCAAAAACACCCCAAAAAAGAACTGGATCAGAAGAAAAAACACCAAACACTATGAATTTCCCCGCAAAACCACCCTAAACTCACCTGATCTTCTTCAAAACCCACAATCCACTCCCATTTACCCTAACGACCAACGAGAATCCAACTAAAACCCAACGGAGACCCCAAAACAAGTCGAAAACACCCCAAACAAGAACAGGATAACCCCTAAAAAAGAAAGAAAACCCCAAAAACCATAGATCCACCCCAAAAACACACTAAACCTACCTGATGTTCTCCAAATCCCAAAGTCCACTCCCAACAAACTTAAAACACATTAGGAAATCAACGAAACGCAACGGAAACCCCAAAACACGTCAAAAACACCACAAAAAAAAGCGGGATCACCCCCAAAACCGAAAGAAAACCCTAAAAGCCGTTGATCCACCCCAAAAGTCCCCCTAAACCTACCTGATGTTCTCCAATACCCACAATTTACACGTTTTCACCATGATGAACAACAAGAACCCAACAAAAACCAACGGAGACCCCAAAATATGTCAAAAACACCCCAAAAAAGAATGGGACCACCCCAAAAACAGAAGAAAACGCTAAAAAAAAAACAGAAGAATTCAACCAAAACCATAGATTCACCACCCAGAAAAACTTAAACTCACCTGATATTCTCCAAAACCCACAATTTACACTTTTCCAACATGATGACCAACAAGAACCCAACAAAACCCAACGGAGACCCCAAAACACATCAAAAACACACCAAAAAAGAACGGGGTCACCCCAGAAAAACAGAAAAAAAAAAACAAATACCATGAATCCACCCCAAAAGTCCCCCTAAACCTACCTGATGTTCTCCAAAACCCACAATTTACCCTTTTCCACCATGATGCCAACGGAAAACCCAACGAAACCCAACGGAGAACCCAAAACACATCAAAAACACCACAAACAAGAACGGAATCACCCCCAAAACTGGAACAAAATCCCCAAAAAGCACGGATCAAATCCCAAAACCACCCTAAACCTACCTGATGTTCTCCAAAACCCACTATTCAGCCTTTTCCACCAAAATGAACAAGGAAAACACAACGAAACAAAACAGAGACCACAAAACACGTCAAAAACACCCCAAACAAGAACGGAATCACCCCCAAAACTGGAAGAAAATCCCCCAAAAACATAGATCCACCCCAAAAAAACCCTAAACCTACCTGATGTTCTCCAAAACCCACAATTTACACTTTCCCACCATGATGACCACGGAAAACACAACGAAACCCAACGGAGAACCCAAAACACGTCCAAAACACCCCAAACAAGAACAGGATCACCCCCAAAAACGAAAGAAAACCCCAAAAAGCACGGATCCAATCCCAAAACCACTCTAAACGTACCTGATGTTCTCCAAATCCAAATGTCCACTCCCAACCACCATAAAACCCATCAGGAACTCAACGAAACCCAACGGAAACCCCAAAAACGCCTCAAAAACACCCCAGAAAAGAACTGGATCAGAAGAAAAAACACCAAACACTATGAATTTCCCCGCAAAACCACCCTAAACTCACCTGATCTTCTTCAAAACCCACAATCCACTCCCATTTACCCTAACGACCAACGAGAATCCAACTAAAACCCAACGGAGACCCCAAAACAAGTCGAAAACACCCCAAACAAGAACAGGATAACCCCTAAAAAAGAAAGAAAACCCCAAAAACCATAGATCCACCCCAAAAACACACTAAACCTACCTGATGTTCTCCAAATCCCAAAGTCCACTCCCAACAAACTTAAAACACATTAGGAAATCAACGAAACGCAACGGAAACCCCAAAACACGTCAAAAACACACCAAAAAAAAGCGGAATCCCCCCAAAACCGAAAGAAAACCCTAAAAGCCGTTGATCCACCCCAAAAGTCCCCCTAAACCTACCTGATGTTCTCCAATACCCACAATTTACACGTTTTCACCATGATGAACAACAAGACCCAACAAAAACCAACGGAGACCCCAAAATATGTCAAAAACACCCCAAAAAGAATGGGACCACCCCAAAAACAGAAGAAAACGCTAAAAAAAAAAACAGAAGAATTCAACCAAAACCATAGATTCACCACCCAGAAAAACTTAAACTCACCTGATATTCTCCAAAACCCACAATTTACACTTTTCCAACATGATGACCAACAAGAACCCAACAAAACCCAACGGAGACCCCAAAACACATCAAAAACACACCAAAAAAGAACGGGGTCACCCCAGAAAAACAGAAAAAAAAAACAAATACCATGAATCCACCCCAAAAGTCCCCCTAAACCTACCTGATGTTCTCCAAAACCCACAATTTACCCTTTTCCACCATGATGCCAACGGAAAACCCAACGAAACCCAACGGAGAAACCAAAACACATCAAAAACACCACAAACAAGAACGGAATCACCCCCAAAACTGGAACAAAATCCCCAAAAAGCACGGATCAAATCCCAAAACCACCCTAAACCTACCTGATGTTCTCCAAAACCCACTATTCAGCCTTTCCACCAAAATGAACAAGGAAAACACAACGAAACAAAACAGAGACCACAAAACACGTCAAAAACACCCCAAACAAGAACGGAATCACCCCAAAACTGGAAGAAAATCCCCCAAAAACATAGATCCACCCCAAAAAAACCCTAAACCTACCTGATGTTCTCCAAAACCCACAATTTACACTTTCCCACCATGATGACCACGGAAAACACAACGAAACCCAACGGAGAACCCAAAACACGTCCAAAACACCCCAAACAAGAACAGGATCACCCCCAAAAACGAAAGAAAACCCCAAAAAGCACGGATCCAATCCCAAAACCACTCTAAACGTACCTGATGTTCTCCAAATCCAAATGTCCACTCCCAACCACCATAAAACCCATCAGGAACTCAACGAAACCCAACGGAAACCACAAAAACACCTCAAAAAACACCCAGAAAAGAACTGGATCAGAAGAAAAAACACCAAACACTATGAATTTCCCCGCAAAACCACCCTAAACTCACCTGATCTTCTTCAAAACCCACAATCCACTCCCATTTACCCTAACGACCAACGAGAATCCAACTAAAACCCAACGGAGACCCAAAACAAGTCGAAAACACCCCAAACAAGAACAGGATAACCCCTAAAAAAGAAAGAAAACCCCAAAAACCATAGATCCACCCCAAAAACACACTAAACCTACCTGATGTTCTCCAAATCCCAAAGTCCACTCCCAACAAACTTAAAACACATTAGGAAATCAACGAAACGCAACGGAAACCCCAAACACGTCAAAAACACACCAAAAAAAGCGGAATCACCCCCAAAACCGAAAGAAAACCCTAAAAGCCGTTGATCCACCCCAAAAGTCCCCCTAAACCTACCTGATGTTCTCCAATACCCACAATTTACCCTTTTCCACCATGATGCCAACGGAAAACCCAACGAAACCCAACGGAGAACCCAAAACACATCAAAAACACCCCAAACAAGAACGGAATCACCCCCAAAACTGGAACAAAATCCCCAAAAAGCACGGATCAAATCCCAAAACCACCCTAAACCTACCTGATGTTCTCCAAAACCCACTATTCAGCCTTTTTCCACCAAAATGAACAAGGAAAACACAACGAAACAAAACAGAGACCACAAAACACGTCAAAAACACCCCAAACAAGAACGGAATCACCCCCAAAACTGGAAGAAAATCCCCCAAAAACATAGATCCACCCCAAAAAAACCCTAAACCTACCTGATGTTCTCCAAAACCCCACAATTTACACTTTCCCACCATGATGACCACGGAAAACACAACGAAACCCAACGGAGAACCCAAAACACGTCCAAAACACCCCAAACAAGAACAGGATCACCCCCAAAAACGAAAGAAAACCCCAAAAAGCACGGATCCAATCCCAAAACCACTCTAAACGTACCTGATGTTCTCCAAATCCAAATGTCCACTCCCAACCACCATAAAACCCATCAGGAACTCAACGAAACCCAACGGAAACCCCAAAAACACCTCAAAAACACCCAGAAAAGAACTGGATCAGAAGAAAAAACACCAAACACTATGAATTTCCCCGCAAAACCACCCTAAACTCACCTGATCTTCTTCAAAACCCACAATCCACTCCCATTTACCCTAACGACCAACGAGAATCCAACTAAAACCCAACGGAGACCCCAAAACAAGTCGAAAACACCCCAAACAAGAACAGGATAACCCCTAAAAAAGAAAGAAAACCCCAAAAACCATAGATCCACCCCAAAAACACACTAAACCTACCTGATGTTCTCCAAATCCCAAAGTCCACTCCCAACAAACTTAAAACACATTAGGAAATCAACGAAACGCAACGGAAACCCCAAACACGTCAAAAACACCACAAAAAAAGCGGGATCACCCCCAAAACCGAAAGAAAACCCTAAAAGCCGTTGATCCACCCCAAAGTCCCCCTAAACCTACCTGATGTTCTCCAATACCCACAATTTACACGTTTTCACCATGATGACAACAAGAACCCAACAAAACTCAACGGAGACCCCAAAACACATCAAAAACACACCAAAAAAGAACGGGGTCACCCCAGAAAAACAGAAAAAAAAAAACAAATACCATGAATCCACCCCAAAAGTCCCCCTAAACCTACCTGATGTTCTCCAAAACCCACAATTTACCCTTTTCCACCATGATGCCAACGGAAAACCCAACGAAACCCAACGGAGAACCCAAAACACATCAAAAACACCACAAACAAGAACGGAATCACCCCAAAACTGGAACAAAATCCCCAAAAAGCACGGATCAAATCCCAAAACCACCCTAAACCTACCTGATGTTCTCCAAAACCCACTATTCAGCCTTTTCCACCAAAATGAACAAGGAAAACACAACGAAACAAAACAGAGACCACAAAACACGTCAAAAACACCCCAAACAAGAACGGAATCACCCCCAAAACTGGAAGAAAATCCCCCAAAAACATAGATCCACCCCAAAAAAACCCTAAACCTACCTGATGTTCTCCAAAACCCACAATTTACACTTTCCCACCATGATGACCACGGAAAACACAACGAAACCCAACGGAGAACCCAAAACACGTCCAAAACACCCCAAACAAGAACAGGATCACCCCCAAAAACGAAAGAAAACCCCAAAAAGCACGGATCCAATCCCAAAACCACTCTAAACGTACCTGATGTTCTCCAAATCCAAATGTCCACTCCCAACCACCATAAAACCCATCAGGAACTCAACGAAACCCAACGGAAACCCCAAAAACGCCTCAAAAACACCCCAGAAAAGAACTGGATCAGAAGAAAAAACACCAAACACTATGAATTTCCCCGCAAAACCACCCTAAACTCACCTGATCTTCTTCAAAACCCACAATCCACTCCCATTTACCCTAACGACCAACGAGAATCCAACTAAAACCCAACGGAGACCCCAAAACAAGTCGAAAACACCCCAAACAAGAACAGGATAACCCCTAAAAAAGAAAGAAAACCCCAAAAACCATAGATCCACCCCAAAAACACACTAAACCTACCTGATGTTCTCCAAATCCCAAAGTCCACTCCCAACAAACTTAAAACACATTAGGAAATCAACGAAACGCAACGGAAACCCCAAAACACGTCAAAAACACCACAAAAAAAAGCGGGATCACCCCCAAAACCGAAAGAAAACCCTAAAAGCCGTTGATCCACCCCAAAAGTCCCCCTAAACCTACCTGATGTTCTCCAATACCCACAATTTACACGTTTTCACCATGATGAACAACAAGAACCCAACAAAAACCAACGGAGATCCCAAAACACGTCAAAAACACACCAAAAAAGAATGGGACCACCCCAAAAACAGAAGAAAACGCTAAAAAAAAAAAAAAGAATTCAACCAAAACCATAGATTCACCACCCAGAAAAACTTAAACTCACCTGATATTCTCCAAAACCCACAATTTACACTTTTCCAACATGATGACCAACAAGAACCCAACAAAACCCAACGGAGACCCCAAAACACATCAAAAACACACCAAAAAAGAACGGGGTCACCCCAGAAAAACAGAAAAAAAAAAACAAATACCATGAATCCACCCCAAAAGTCCCCCTAAACCTACCTGATGTTCTCCAAAACCCACAATTTACCCTTTTCCACCATGATGCCAACGGAAAACCCAACGAAACCCAACGGAGAACCCAAAACACATCAAAAACACCACAAACAAGAACGGAATCACCCCCAAAACTGGAACAAAATCCCCAAAAAGCACGGATCAAATCCCAAAACCACCCTAAACCTACCTGATGTTCTCCAAAACCCACTATTCAGCCTTTTCCACCAAAATGAACAAGGAAAACACAACGAAACAAAACAGAGACCACAAAACACGTCAAAAACACCCCAAACAAGAACGGAATCACCCCCAAAACTGGAAGAAAATCCCCCAAAAACATAGATCCACCCCAAAAAAACCCTAAACCTACCTGATGTTCTCCAAAACCCACAATTTACACTTTCCCACCATGATGACCACGGAAAACACAACGAAACCCAACGGAGAACCCAAAACACGTCCAAAACACCCCAAACAAGAACAGGATCACCCCCAAAAACGAAAGAAAACCCCAAAAAGCACGGATCCAATCCCAAAACCACTCTAAACGTACCTGATGTTCTCCAAATCCAAGTGTCCACTCCCAACCACCATAAAACCCATTAGGAACTCAACGAAACCCAACGGAAACCCCAAAAACACCTCAAAAACACCCCAGAAAAGAACTGGATCAGAAGAAAAAACACCAAACACTATGAATTTCCCCGCAAAACCACCCTAAACTCACCTGATCTTCTTCAAAACCCACAATCCACTCCCATTTACCCTAACGACCAACGAGAATCCAACTAAAACCCAACGGAGACCCCAAAACAAGTCGAAAACACCCCAAACAAGAACAGGATAACCCCTAAAAAAGAAAGAAAACCCCAAAAACCATAGATCCACCCCAAAAACACACTAAACCTACCTGATGTTCTCCAAATCCCAAAGTCCACTCCCAACAAACTTAAAACACATTAGGAAATCAACGAAACGCAACGGAAACCCCAAAACACGTCAAAAACACCACAAAAAAAAAGCGGGATCACCCCCAAAACCGAAAGAAAACCCTAAAAGCCGTTGATCCACCCCAAAAGTCCCCCTAAACCTACCTGATGTTCTCCAATACCCACAATTTACACGTTTTCACCATGATGAACAACAAGAACCCAACAAAACCCAACGGAGACCCCAAAACACATCAAAAACACACCAAAAAAGAACGGGGTCACCCCAGAAAAACAGAAAAAAAAAAACAAATACCATGAATCCACCCCAAAAGTCCCCCTAAACCTACCTGATGTTCTCCAAAACCCACAATTTACCCTTTTCCACCATGATGCCAACGGAAAACCCAACGAAACCCAACGGAGAACCCAAAACACATCAAAAACACCACAAACAAGAACGGAATCACCCCCAAAACTGGAACAAAATCCCCAAAAAGCACGGATCAAATCCCAAAACCACCCTAAACCTACCTGATGTTCTCCAAAACCCACTATTCAGCCTTTTCCACCAAAATGAACAAGGAAAACACAACGAAACAAAACAGAGACCACAAAACACGTCAAAAACACCCCAAACAAGAACGGAATCACCCCCAAAACTGGAAGAAAATCCCCCAAAAACATAGATCCACCCCAAAAAAACCCTAAACCTACCTGATGTTCTCCAAAACCCACAATTTACACTTTTCCCACCATGATGACCACGGAAAACACAACGAAACCCAACGGAGAACCCAAAACACGTCCAAAACACCCCAAACAAGAACAGGATCACCCCCAAAAACGAAAGAAAACCCCAAAAAGCACGGATCCAATCCCAAAACCACTCTAAACGTACCTGATGTTCTCCAAATCCAAATGTCCACTCCCAACCACCATAAAACCCATCAGGAACTCAACGAAACCCAACGGAAACCCCAAAAACACCTCAAAAACACCCCAGAAAAGAACTGGATCAGAAGAAAAAACACCAAACACTATGAATTTCCCCGCAAAACCACCCTAAACTCACCTGATCTTCTTCAAAACCCACAATCCACTCCCATTTACCCTAACGACCAACGAGAATCCAACTAAAACCCAACGGAGACCCCAAAACAAGTCGAAAACACCCCAAACAAGAACAGGATAACCCCTAAAAAAGAAAGAAAACCCCAAAAACCATAGATCCACCCCAAAAACACACTAAACCTACCTGATGTTCTCCAAATCCCAAAGTCCACTCCCAACAAACTTAAAACACATTAGGAAATCAACGAAACGCAACGGAAACCCCAAAACACGTCAAAAACACCACAAAAAAAAAGCGGGATCACCCCCAAAGCCGAAAGAAAACCCTAAAAGCCGTTGATCCACCCCAAAAGTCCCCCTAAACCTACCTGATGTTCTCCAATACCCACAATTTACACGTTTTCACCATGATGAACAACAAGAACCCAACAAAACCCAACGGAGACCCCAAAACACGTCAAAAACACACCAAAAAAGAATGGGACCACCCCAAAAACAGAAGAAAACGCTAAAAAAAAACAGAAGAATTCAACCAAAACCATAGATTCACCACCCAGAAAAACTTAAACTCACCTGATATTCTCCAAAACCCACAATTTACACTTTTCCAACATGATGACCAACAAGAACCCAACAAAACCCAACGGAGACCCCAAAACACATCAAAAACACACCAAAAAAGAACGGGGTCACCCCAGAAAAACAGAAAAAAAAAAACAAATACCATGAATCCACCCCAAAAGTCCCCCTAAACCTACCTGATGTTCTCCAAAACCCACAATTTACCCTTTTCCACCATGATGCCAACGGAAAACCCAACGAAACCCAACGGAGAACCCAAAACACATCAAAAACACCACAAACAAGAACGGAATCACCCCCAAAACTGGAACAAAATCCCCAAAAAGCACGGATCAAATCCCAAAACCACCCTAAACCTACCTGATGTTCTCCAAAACCCACTATTCAGCCTTTTCCACCAAAATGAACAAGGAAAACACAACGAAACAAAACAGAGACCACAAAACACGTCAAAAACACCCCAAACAAGAACGGAATCACCCCCAAAACTGGAAGAAAATCCCCCAAAAACATAGATCCACCCCAAAAAAACCCTAAACCTACCTGATGTTCTCCAAAACCCACAATTTACACTTTCCCACCATGATGACCACGGAAAACACAACGAAACCCAACGGAGAACCCAAAACACGTCCAAAACACCCCAAACAAGAACAGGATCACCCCCAAAAACGAAAGAAAACCCCAAAAAGCACGGATCCAATCCCAAAACCACTCTAAACGTACCTGATGTTCTCCAAATCCAAATGTCCACTCCCAACCACCATAAAACCCATCAGGAACTCAACGAAACCCAACGGAAACCCCAAAAACGCCTCAAAAACACCCCAGAAAAGAACTGGATCAGAAGAAAAAACACCAAACACTATGAATTTCCCCGCAAAACCACCCTAAACTCACCTGATCTTCTTCAAAACCCACAATCCACTCCCATTTACCCTAACGACCAACGAGAATCCAACTAAAACCCAACGGAGACCCCAAAACAAGTCGAAAACACCCCAAACAAGAACAGGATAACCCCTAAAAAAGAAAGAAAACCCCAAAAACCATAGATCCACCCCAAAAACACACTAAACCTACCTGATGTTCTCCAAATCCCAAAGTCCACTCCCAACAAACTTAAAACACATTAGGAAATCAACGAAACGCAACGGAAACCCCAAAACACGTCAAAAACACCACAAAAAAAAGCGGGATCACCCCCAAAACCGAAAGAAAACCCTAAAAGCCGTTGATCCACCCCAAAAGTCCCCCTAAACCTACCTGATGTTCTCCAATACCCACAATTTACACGTTTTCACCATGATGAACAACAAGAACCCAACAAAAACCAACGGAGACCCCAAAATATGTCAAAAACACCCCAAAAAAGAATGGGACCACCCCAAAAACAGAAGAAAACGCTAAAAAAAAAACAGAAGAATTCAACCAAAACCATAGATTCACCACCCAGAAAAACTTAAACTCACCTGATATTCTCCAAAACCCACAATTTACACTTTTCCAACATGATGACCAACAAGAACCCAACAAAACTCAACGGAGACCCCAAAACACATCAAAAACACACCAAAAAAGAACGGGGTCACCCCAGAAAAACAGAAAAAAAAAAAAACAAACACCATGAATCCACCCCAAAAGTCCCCCTAAACCTACCTGATGTTCTCCAAAACCCACAATTTACCCTTTTCCACCATGATGCCAACGGAAAACCCAACGAAACCCAACGGAGAACCCAAAACACATCAAAAACACCACAAACAAGAACGGAATCACCCCCAAAACTGGAACAAAATCCCCAAAAAGCACGGATCAAATCCCAAAACCACCCTAAACCTACCTGATGTTCTCCAAAACCCACTATTCAGCCTTTTCCACCAAAATGAACAAGGAAAACACAACGAAACAAAACAGAGACCACAAAACACGTCAAAAACACCCCAAACAAGAACGGAATCACCCCCAAAACTGGAAGAAAATCCCCCAAAAACATAGATCCACCCCAAAAAAACCCTAAACCTACCTGATGTTCTCCAAAACCCACAATTTACACTTTTCCACCATGATGACCACGAGAAACCCAATGAAACCCAACGGAGAACCCAAAACACGTCAAAAACACGCCAAAAAACAGCTGGATCAGTAGAAAAACAACAGAAGAAAACCCTAAAAACCATGAATCTGCCCCAGAAGTCGTCATAAACCTACCTGATGTTCTCCAAAACCCACAATTTACACTTTTCCACCATGATGACCAACGAGAAGGGTTAGGGTAAAGGTTTTCATTTGTTAAAGCTGAAACGCAGTATGCAATCTGGGACGTCACAGCCAGAGCTGCCTATGGCAATGTGAGAGAGGAAAAGGTGGAGCAGATGTTCTACTCCTAGTTCTTTCTTTATACGTAAATAAAAGTTTGAGCTAATTCCAGTTGGAAGAGTTCCAATTACTTGCTTGGTCATAATGTCTTTTAATATTGAAAGCTGCAGCAAAAGCATGGGGATTTTTGCTTCTAGAAACACACTAGTTCTCTTGTCTGCACTATGCATGCTTTTGAGCTAAAACTGATTAAAAAATAAAAAGAAAAATCACACACACACACAAAAAAAAAAAAAAACAAAACAAAAAAACACACACACCACAGCTGCTGCTGCTCTCTTCCTACTTCCTTGTGCTTTGCCCCTACCCTTCCCAAGTCGGACCCGGACCCCGCTGCGGCTAGCACACGCGTCGCCCAGGACCACAGCCTAGGACCTCGGGACGGTCGCATCCCGCGCCTCTGGCAGGAGCTACCCGGGAGGGCAGGACGGCCTGCCGCAGCTCCGCAAGAGACCGAACCTGCTGGATTCCGGGACGGCCAGAGCCCGAGCCGGTGGGCAGCAGCCTCCCGTTTCACGGCTCGGCAGTGAAGCTCACGGTTCATCGTCCGGGTCACGGTTCGTCGCCCGACTTCGGACCCACGGGACAGCCGGCACCCGCGCCGTCGGAGGCCGGACACACGGGCCTCGAGATCGCCGTCCCCGAACCGCACGAAGTCACACACGGTCTCCGGTGCGTCTGGCACACGCATCGCAAAGACCGGAGCCCAGATTATAGGATCAGCCAGCCCCGCGCCGCCCGAGGTCGGACCGGGAACCCGGTGCGCTTGGCACATGCGTCGCCCAAGAACGGCACCCAGGGCCGCGGGATGGTCGTGCGTCACGCAGCCCGAGTTCGGACCCCCGGAACACAGGACAACTGGCACCCGCGCCACCGGAGGACAGAATCCCGTGCCCCGGGATTGTGTTGTATTTTCTCCCCCTCCCTCTTTGACGAGAGGGGGAGTGAGGGAGCGGTTGTGGTGGAGCTCGGCTGCCCACCTAAGTAAAACCACCACTGTCCTTTTTGGCGCCCAACGTGGGGCTCGAGGGTCCCAGTAACAGTAGTATTGATTGAAGTATTTACAACTAACATATTGGTTGTCATAATGCTCGGTTTTCTGGTAATACTTTTCTGTGTGGATATGTTGTATGTAGCCCACTCTGTTTTCTTTTTTCCTTTACATCCGATCGGAGAAAATGTTGAAGTCTGTGCTTGTTTTTTTAACATGTTGTGCTGTAACATACTGGCCTTCAGTTTGGTTTGGTATTCAAGCCCGGCATTGTTATCCTCCTGGTCTCCTGGAGATTATATTATTGACAATATTAAGAATTACAGTGCCTTCTTTTTTGCCCCCAGCAGTCAATCAGTGAATAATATCGGGTGTGGTGCCTTCTACTTTTCTCCCTGTGGGCTAATTACAGCAGCCTTTCAGTATCTTGGATACCCCTGGTGAGATATTATCCTCCTCTTACTAGGTGTAGTGTTTGTCTTCTTCCCCGAGGCAAAGCAGTTTATTAAGAATATTATCCAAGGACCTGTCCCCAGACAAAGTTGTGGGTGGCAAGGTGTGTGGGGGGATTTGGGCAGGTACCTATCACGGTTTTCTCCTCCAATGGTTCTAAATTTCACCCCTGAACAAGTACAAAATCCAAGAAAGTTGTTAGAATGTTTGAAAGATTTATGCCCTGACCCTGGCAATACTAGAGAACTCCACCAGCTGGCTGCACTCTGCTGGGGTCTGGCTTACGCCTATCAGACGTCAATTAACCTTGCCCAGCACCCTCAAGGGGATAGGGAGGTTCTTGAATTTGATGATGAGACAGCACACACTGTGACCACCCCAGAGGACCGACCATCTTTGGTATCAGTCGCCCCCGTAGTAAAGACAAAACAGTGGAAACGGAGATCAGGTCGTTTAGTAAGGGAAGGAGTGCCTCCTATGGATGAGGGAGAAGAGGAAAAGGCAAGCGGCTCTAAAGCAGCGTTATCACGGCAACATCACGAAGAAGAGACTGAAATCATAGATGAATCAGAAACTACTCGGTCTCTATCCTTGAGTGAGCTGCGAGAAATACGAAAAGCCTTCAGTCGCCGTCCAGGTGAGCACATCCTCACTTGGCTGCTTCGACGCTGGGATAGTGGGGCCAATACCCAACAGCTAGAAGGCAACGAAGCCAAGCAGCTGGGATCCCACAAGCCTCTGGGAAGATTGAGAGGTACAATGGACTGTTAAAAACTATGCTGCGAGCATTGGGTGCTGCGACATGGAAACATTAGGATATAAACCTACCAGAGGCCACTTGGTTAGTTAACAACAGGGGGTCTGAAAGCCGTGCTGGTCCTGCTGAAACAAAACCCCTACACACTGTGGGAGAAGCTAAAGTCACTGTAGTGCATGTGGGGAAGTGGATGGGGAAGGCGGTGTGGGTTGCCCCTGCCATGGGAAAAGGCAAACCCACTCGTGGGATTGTCTTTGCCCAAGGTCCAGGGTATACCTGGTGGGTGATGCAGAAAGATGGGGATATCAAGTGTGTGCCTCAAGGAGATTTAACACTGGGAGAAAATTAATCTGTCATCCGAGTTATGTGTTGTAGGAGGACACTGCAGAACCAATGAAAGGTCAACTTTGCAAGGAACCAGGCAAGTGCAACAGTGATGTGAGCTAAGCTGGTGCTGGTGTCAAGAAAACCAACTTCGCCTGCCCTGAGTGACCACTTTGACAGATGATGGTGAAACCATCAACAGTTTTTTATGAGCATTTTGGGAAAATACCTATAGAATAAAGAGAAGTACAGACATAAAAATGCTTCAATGGACAGAAAACTATGGTGATGAGACCATCTATATACTAAACTGTACCTGATTGTGACACAAATGTTATGGAATAAGGGGTGGAAGTTGTGTTGCGTCTGTCTGAGCTGGAGTCACCGTTTCCCTGCAGCAGCCCGAACAGTGCTGTACTCTGCACTCGTAGCTGGAACAACACTGAAATCACTCCAGTGTTGTGCCTATTGCTGCATAGTGCTGGCACAGCATCAGGACTCTTTCCAAGTCCCTAAGAGCCAGGCACGAGTGCCGGCTGTCCCGTGTTCCGGGGGTCCGAACTCGGGCTGCGTGACGCACGACCATCCCGCGGCTCTGGGCGCCGTTCTTGGGCGACGCATGTGCCAAGCGCACCGGGTTCCCGGTCCGACCTCGGGCGGCGCGGGGCTGGCTGATCCTATAATCTGGGCTCCGGTCTTTGCGATGCGTGTGCCAGACGCACCGGAGACCGTGTGTGACTTCGTGCGGTTCGGGGACGGCGATGCCGAGGCCCGTGTGTCCGGCCTCCGGCGGCGCGGGTGCCGGCTGTCCCGTGGGTCCGAAGTCGGGCGACGTGGGTGCCTGCCGAGCCGTGAAGCGGGAGGCTGCTGCCCACCGGCTCGGGCTCTGGCCGTCCCGGAATCCAGCAGGTTCGGTCTCTTGCGGAGCTGCGGCAGGCCGTCCTGCCCTCCCGGGTAGCTCCTGCCGGAGGCGCGGGATGCGACCGTCCCGAGGTCCTAGGCTGCGGTCCTGGGCGACGCGTGTGCTAGCCGCAGCGGGGTCCGGGTCCGACTTTGGCTTTGTCAGGGACGGCGGTCCCGGGCTCCAGGTGTCCGGCCTCGGGCGGCGCGGCCGGCTGTCCCGTGTCCCGGCGATCAGAACTCGGGCGGGTTGGGGGCCGACTGTGCCGTGAAGCGGGAGGCTGCTGTCTGCCGGCTCGGGGTCTGGCCGTGCCGGAGACAGGGGGTTCGGTCCCGTGCGAAGCTGCGGCCGGCCGACCCGCGCTCCCCGTTTCTCTATCCCGGGGCGCGGAATCTGACCCTCGCAAGCTCCTGGGCTCCGTTGTCGGGAGACGCTTGTGCTAGTCGCAGCGGTGCGGCCGGCCGTCCCGATTCTCTGGGATCCGGTCTTGGGCGACGCTTGGGAGCCCAGAAGCTCTTGGGAACCCAGCTGCTAGGGACAGCCGGCCCCGCGCCGCCCGAGGCGGGACACCTGGACACCGCGACCGCCGGCCCCGAGAAGCCGAGTTCGGCCCCGGAGCCCGCTGAGTCTAGCAATGGACCGGTGCCCAGGGTTTCGGGACGGCCGGCCACCGAACCGCACGGGACCGAAAGCCCGCTCTCTGGGAAGCCGGCGGACGCCAGCCCCCCGCTTCACTGCACGGCCGGCCCCCACGCCCCCTGAAGTCGGATCCCCGGGACACGACATAGCCGGCCCCCGCTAGCCGACGGCCCCGGAATCGCCGTCCCCGAACCGTCCGATGTCGGACCCGGCACCCGGTGCTGCTTGCAAACGCGTCGCACAAGACCGGAGCACACGGGCTCGGAAGAGCCAGCTCCCGCCCTGCCGGAGGCCGGACTCCCGGGCTATGTCCACATGTCTCTTCAATACTTTTAAGGATCGGGTCTCTTACCACTTCCCCGGGCAGCCTGTTCTAATAGCAAAGCACCCCTTCCATGAAGAAATGCTTATTCAGTATCGAGCTAGCCAGTGCTGGTAAACAGAGGTGTTTCTCCCTAGGGGTAGGGCTTGGCATTTCCCTCTCCTGAACTTCAAAAGGTTCCTGCCTGCCCCTATCTGCAGCCTGTCAAGGTTCCTTTGAATGCGCAGCCCCCCCATACAAGCACCTTTTCCACAGAAGCCACCGACCACCCGCCGCCTCGCCCCCTCCCAATTCGGCCTGCCCCAGGGCGCCACCGACCACCAACCTCCTTGCAGCATCACGCCTCAGCATCCCGAGCTATCCCGACAGCTTCCACCCATCGGGAGGTCCCACTTGTAATAAATGACCGAGTCCCAAATAGGCTTACAATTAATGTTTATGATTTATTAAAGGAATAGAGGTAAGCAAGCAGCGCTGGGTGCGCCAGGAGTCTCTGCTCCACCAAGACGCACACAAGTTACATCAGGCGGCTGGTTTTTATGCTGCTAGGCTAATACATATTCATTACTACTTCTACAAAAGGCAGGGTTATTCTAATTAGTTCCCAGAATCCAAACCCTCCCACTGGTGCATGCGTTATCAGTCTCCGGTGGTCCCTCTGGGGGCCGCTCGTACTGAAGGCTCGTAGTCTTCCTCCCAGGCTTTGTCCTTTGGTCGTTCTTCAGCTTCTCCCCTCCCCTTATTTAGTAGTTGCTGGGCCAGATGTCAGAAAGCTGTGTCTCGTGCAATAGTCCGCACAGGCACTGCATAGCAAACACACCAAGTAACATTGACTTCAGTTACTCGCAACAGTTACTCACCTGATAAAGAACTGCATGCAATAAAGGCACCAAGTGCTACATTATTCTAACAGATCCTACTAGCTGTTACCTCAAAAAGATGTGCGTACCCCTCGCTACTTGGAAACGCATCAGTCCATAAACTCTCATCCACCTGAAGAAGCCTGCAACTGACCGAAGGAAAAACAAACACCCCAAAGAGCAGCCCAAGCAGAATGAGCTCTCTGAGGGGATGCCTGGGACACACATACCATTTGGCCCCGACTAGCACCCAAATCCAATCACCTGGGAAGGGAAGGGGCAAAGCACAAGGAAGTAGGAAGAGAGCAGCAGCAGCAGCTGTGGTGTTTGTTTATTTTTTTTTTTTGTGTGTGTGTGTGTGTGATTTTTCTTTTTATTTTTTAATCAGTTTTAGCTCAAAAGCATGCATAGTGCAGACAAGAGAACTAGGGAACCATAGTTCTCTTGGGAGAACTAGTTAGAGGGAGAACCATAACCCTCTAAGCCGAACCCTAAACCACTAACCCTAACAATAACCCCCAACCCCAACCCTCACCCGAAACCCTAACTCTACGCCAAACCTTGCCCCTAACCCTAGTTCCCGAGAACTACATCTCCCGGTATGCTCTGGGCATTCAACATGGCCTCCCGGAAGTCCCAAATCCGAAAACTACATTTCCCGGCATACTCTGGGTACGCAACATGGCCTCCCGGAAGTCCGGAGTCCCGAGAACTACATCTCCCGGCATGCTCTGGGCACACAACATGGCCTCCCAGTGCCGGAAAACTACACCTACCAGCATTCCCCGCACAGCCAGCATGGCCAATCACAGGCCGAGTGCTCGAGAACTGCATTTACCAGCACTCACTGGAACCCTCACCGCCCTTACAAAAAAAGCCTCAAGCCCTAACATCCAAAAAAACCTCGAAACCCCTACAGACCTAACCCAAACTATTTACCACACTAAACCCCTGAAGACCTATGCCTAAAACCCCCAACCCAAAATCTTAGGATGCTCAAAACCCAAACCCAACCCAAAACGTTAGGAATGCTCAAAGCCCTAGCCCAAAAACTTAGGGTGCTCCAAACCCTAACCCCAAAACATTAAGACGCAAAAAACCCTAACCCAAAAACTTAGGGTAATACACCATAAATGTTTGCTCATTGTCTTTTGTATTATAAAAACAAGGAGTTCTGTTTGAGGAGCGGGAGTTGCGAAAGCTCCCTGCTGAAGTAAGGAGCTGCATAATGCTTGCCTAGACACTATGAAAATTCTTTTGCTTAATTTTCTTAAAACCGTTGGATTTCGTTGGGTTTTCCGTGGTCATCATGGTGGAAAAGTGTAAATTGTGGGTTTTGGAGAACATCAGGTAGGTTTATGAGGACTTTTGGGGCAGATTCAAGGTTTTTAGGGTTTTCTTCTGTTTTTTTCTAGTGATCCAGTTGTTTTTCGGCATGTTTTTGACGTGTTTTGGGTTCTCCGTTGGGTTTCATTGGGTTTTCCGTGGTCATCATGGTGGAAAAGTGTAAATTGTGGGTTTTGGAGAACATCAGGTAGGTTTAGGGGGACTTTTGGGGTGGATTCATGGTATTTGTTTTTTTTTTCTGTTTTTTTTTTTGGGGGTGATCCCGTTCTTTTTTGGGGTGTTTTTGATGTGTTTTTGGGTCTCCATTAGGTTTTGTTGGGTTCTTGTTGGTCGTCATGTTGGAAAAGTGTAAATTGTGGGTTTTGGAGAATATCAGGTGTTTTTAAGTTTTTTTGGGTGGTGTATCTATGGTTTTGGGGGAATTCTTCTGTTTTTTTTTAGCGTTTTCTTCTGTTTTTGGGGTGGTCCCGTTCTTTTTTGGGGTGTTTTTGACATGTTTTGGGGTCTCTGTTGGGTTTTGTTGGGTTCTTGTTTTTCATCATGTTGGAAAAGTTTAACTTGCGTGTTTTGGAGAACATCAGGTAGGTTTAGTGTCGTTTTGGGGTGGATCTATTTTTTGGGGGTTTTCTTTCGTTTTGGGGGGTTATCCCATTCTTTTTTGGGGTGTTTTTGACTTGTTTTGGGGTCTCCGTTGGGTTTTAGTTGGATTCTCGTTGGTCGTTAAGGTAAATGGGAGTGGATTGTGGGTTTTGAAGAAGATCAGGTGAGTTTAGGGTGGTTTTGCGGGGAAATTCATAGTTTTTGGTGTTTTTTCTTCTGATCCAGTTCTTTTCTGGGGTGTTTTTGATGTGTTTTGGGGTCTCCGTTGGTTTTTGTTGGGTTCTTGTTGTTCATCATGGTGAAAACGGGTAAATTGTGGGTATTGGAGAACATCAGGTAGGTTTAGGGGGTCTTTTGGGGTGGATAAACGGCTTTTAGGGTTTTCTTCCAGTTTTGGGGGTGATCCCGCTTTTTTTTGTGGTGTTTCTGACGTGTTTTGGGGTTTCCGTTGCATTTTCGTTGAGTTCCTAATTGGTTTTATGGTGTTTGGGATGTGACTATGGGATTTGGAGAACATCAGGTAGGTTTAGGGTGGTTTTGGGATTGGATCCGTGCTTTTTGGGGATTTTCTTCCAATTTTGGGGGTGATCCCGTTCTTTTTAGGGGTGTTTAGGACGTGTTTTGGGTTCTCCATTGGGTTTCGTTGGGTTTTCCATGGTCATCATGGTGGAAAAATTTAAATTGCGGGTTTTGGAGAACATCAGGTAGGTATAGGGTGATTTTTGGGGTGGAGCTATGGTTTTGGGGTATTTTCTTCCAGTTTTGGGTGTGATCCCGTTCTTATTTGGGGTGTTTTTGAAGTTTTTGTTGTCTTTATTGGGTTTTAGTTGGGTTCTTGTTGGTCATCATGGTGGAAAAGCTAAATTGTGGGTTTCGGAGAACATCAGGTAGGTTTAGGGTGGTTTTGGGGTGGATCTATTGTTTTTGGGGGTTTCTTTCGTTTTTAGGGGTTGTCCCATTCTTGTTTGGGGTGTTTTTGACTTGTTTTGCGTCCTCCGTTGGGTTTTGTTGGGTTCTCATTGGTCGTTAAGGTAAATGGGAGCCGATTGTGGGTTTTGGAGAAGATCAGATGGGTTTAGTGTGGTTTTGGGGGGAAATTCATAGTTTTTGTTTTTGTTTTTTTTTTTTTCTTCTGATCCAGTTCTTTTTTGGGGTGTTTTTGACGTGTTTTGGGGTTTCCGTTGCTTTTCGTTTAGTTTCTAATGGGTTTTATGATGTTTGGGATGTGACTATGGGATTTGGAGAACATCAGGTAGGTTTAGGGTGGTTTTGGGATTGGATCCGTGCTTTTTGGGGATTTTCTTCCAATTTTGGGTGTCATCCCGTTCTTTTTAGGTGTGTTTTTGAAGTGTTTTTGGGTCTCCGTTGGTTTTCTTTGTGTTTTCCATGGTCATCATGGTGGTAAAATTTAAATTGTGGGTTTTGGAGAACATCAGGTAGGTTTAGGGTGGTTTTGGGTTGGATCTATGGTTTTGGGAGTTTTCTTTCTTTTTTAGGGGTTATCCCGTTCTTGTTTGGGGTGTTTTTTACGTTTTTTGGGGTCTCTTTTGGGTTTCATTAGGTTTTCCATGGTCATCACGGTGGAAAAGTGTAAATTGTGGATTTTGGAGAACATCAGGCAGGTTTAGGGGGACTATTGTGGTGGATCTATTGTTTTGGGGTATTTTCTTCCAGTTTTGGGGGTGATCCCGTTCTTTATTGGGGTGTTTTTGACGTGTTTTGGGGTCTCCTTTGGGTTTTAGTTGTTTTCTTGTTGGTCATCATGTTGGAAGAGTGTAAATTGTGGTTTTTGGAGAACATCAGGTAGCTTGAGTATGGTTTTGGGGTGGATCTATTGTTTTAGGGGTTTTTCTTCCAGTTTTGGGTGTAATCCCGTTCTCGTTTGGGGTGTTTTTGACGTGTTTTGGGGTCTCCGTTGGGTTTTGTTGGTTTTTCCGTGGTCATCATGGTGGAAAATTGTATATTGTGGTTTTGGGAGAACATCATGTAGGTTTAGGGTGGTTTGGGGCTGGATCTATGGCATTTGGGGTTTTCTTCTCTTTTTTTGGGTGTGATCCTGTTGTTTTTTGGGGTGTTTTTGACGTGTTTTGTGTCTCCATTGGGTTTTGTTGTGTTCTCGTTGGGCGTTAAGGTAAATGGGAGCCGATTGTGGGTTTTGGAGAAGATCAGGTGAGTTTAGGGTGGTTTTGGGGTTGGATCCGTGCATTTGGGGATTTTCTTCCAGTTTTGGGCGTGATCACGTTCTTGTTTGCGGTGATTTTGACATGTTTTTTGTGTCGCCATTGGGTTTTGTTGGGTTTTCCGTGGTCATCGTGGTGGAAATGTATAAGTTGTGGGTTTTGGAGAACATCAGGTAGGTTTGGGGGCCTTTTGGTGTGGATTCTTGGTATTTGGGGTTTTCTTCTGTTTTTTAGGGTGATCCTGTTCATTTCTGGGCTGTTTTTTAAGTTTTTTGTCGTCTCCGTTGGGTTTCATTGGGTTCTCGTTGTTCGTTAAGGTAAATGGGAGTGGATTGTGGGTTTTGGAGAAGATCAGGTGAGTTTAGTGTGGTTTTGGGGGGAAAATCATAGTTTTATTTCTTTTTTTTTTCTTCATGTCTAGTTCTTTTTTGGGGTGTTTTTGACGTGTTTTGTGGTCTCCGCTGGGTTTTGTTGGGTTTCCATTGGGTTTTCTGGTGGTTGGGAGTGGATTGTACATTTAGGAGAACATCAGGTAGGTTTAATGGTGGTTTTGGGGTTATATCACGTATTTACTTCTGATCCGGTTCACTTTTGGGGTGTTTTAGACGTGTTTTGGGGTCTCTGTTGGGTTTCGTTGGGTTTTCCTTGGTCATCATGGTGAAAAAGTGTAAATTGTGGCTTTTGGAGAACATCTGGTAGGTTTAGGGTGGTTTTGGTATGGATCTCTTCTTTTGGGAGTTTTCTTCGGTTTTTGGGGGTGATCACGTTCTTGTTTGGGGTGTTTTTGACGTGTTTTGGGGTCTCCGTTTGGTTTACTTGGGTTTTCTGTGGTCATCATGGTGGAAAAGTGTAAATTGTGGGTTTTGGAGAACATCAGGTAGGTTTAGGGTGGTTTTGAGTTGGATCTAAGATTTTGAGGGGTTTTCTTTCAGTTTTTGGGTGATCCCATTCGTGTTTGCAGTGGTTTTGAAGTTTTTGGGGTCTCCGTTGGGTTTCGTTTGGTTTTCCGTGGTCATCATGGTGGAAAAGGGTAAATTGCGGGTTTTGGAGAACATCAGGTAGGTTTAGGGTGGTTTTGAGGTGCATCTATAGTTTTGAGGGGTTTTCTTCCAGATTTGGGTGTGATCTTATTCTTGTTTGGGGTTTTTTTGACGTGTTTTGGGGTCTCCGTTGGGTTTCGTTGGCTTCTCGTTGATCGTTAATTTAAATGGGTGTGGATTGTGGGTTTTGGAGAAGATCAGGTGAGTTTAGAGTTGTTTGGGGGTTGGATCCGTGCTTTTTGGGGATTTTCTTCCAGTTTTGGGGGTGATCCCGTTTTTGTTTGGGGTGTTTTTGACGTGTTTTGGGGTCTCCGTTGGGTTTCATTTGGTTTTCCATGGTCATCATGGTGGAAAAGTGTAAATTGTGGGTTTTCGAGAAGATCAGGTAGGTTTAGGGTGGTTTTGGGGTGGATCTATGGCTTTGTGGGTGTTCTTTCGTTTTTGGGTGTGATCCTGTTCTTGTTTGCGGTGTTTTTGACGTGTTTTGGGGTCTCCGTTGGATTTCGTTGGCTTCTCGTTGGTCGTTAATTTAAATGGGTGTGGATTGTGGGTTTTGGAGAAGATCAGGTGAGTTTAGTGTGGTTTTGGGGGGAAATTCATAGTTTTTGGTGTTTTTTCTTCTGATCCCGTTCTTTTTTGGGGTGTTTTTGACGTGTTTTTCTGTCTCCGTTGCGTTTCGTTGGGTGTTCCGTGGTCATCATGGTGGAAAAGTGTAAATTGTGGGTTTTGCAGAACATCAGGTAGGATTAGGGTGGTTTTGAGGTGGATCTATGGTTTTGAGGGGTTTTCTTCCAGTTTTTGGGTGATCCCATTTGTGTTTGCGGTGGTTTTGACGTGTTTTGGGGTCTCCGTTGTGTTTCGTTTGGTTTTCCGTGGTCATCATGGTGGAAAAGTGTAAGTTGCGGGTTTTGGAGAACATCAGGTAGGTTTGGGGGGACTTTGGGTGTAGATTCTTGGTATTTGGGGTTTTCTTCTCTTTTTTTTGGGGTGATCCCTTTCTTTTTTGGGGTGTTTTTGACGTGTTTTGGGGTCTCCGTTGGGTTTCATTGGGTTCTCGTTTGACGTTAAGGTAAATGGGAGCTGATTGCGGGTTTTGGAGAAGATCAGGTGAGTTTAGTGTGGTTTGGGGGGGAAATTCATAGTTTTTGGTGTTTTTTCTTCTGATCCCGTTCTTTTTTGGGGTGTTTTAGACGTGTTTTTGGGGTCTCTGTTGGGTTTCGTTGTGTTCTCGTTGGTTGTTAAGTTAAATGGGAGTGGATAGTGGGTTTTGCAGAAGATCAGGTGAGTTTAGGGTGGTTTGGGGGTTGGATCCGTGCTTTTTGGGGATTTTCTTCCAGTTTTGGGGGTGATCCCGTTCTTGTTTGGGGTGTTTTTGTCGTTTTTTGGGGTCTCCGTTGGGTTTCGTTGGGTTTTCCATGGTCATCATGGTGGAAAAGTGTAAATTGTGGGTTTTGGAGAAGGTCAGGTAGGTTTAGGGTGGTTTTGGGGTGGATCTATGGTTTTGCGGGATTTTCTTCCAGTTTTGTTGTTGATTCCGTTCTTGTTTGGGTGTTTTTGACGTGTTTTGGGGTCTCCGTTGGGTTTCGTTTGGTTTTCCGTGGTCATCCTAGTGGAAAAGAGTAAGTTGTGGGTTTTGGAGAACATCAGGTAGGTTTGGGGGGACTTTGGGGGTAGATTCTTGGTATTTGGGGTTTTCTTCTCTTTTTTTTGGGGTGATCCCTTTCTTTTTTGGGGTGTTTTTGACGTGTTTTGCTGTCTTTGTTGGGTTTCATTGGGTTCTCGTTTGACGTTAAGGTAAATGGGAGCTGATTGCAGGTTTTGGAGAAGATCAGGTGAGTTTAGTGTGGTTTGGGGGGGAAATTCATAGTTTTTGGTGTTTTTTCTTCTGATCCCGTTCTTTTTTGGGGTGTTTTAGACGTGTTTTTGGGGTCTCCGTTGGGTTTCGTTTGGTTTTCCGTGGTCATCATGGTGGAAAAGGGTAAATTGTGGGTTTTGGAGAACATCAGGTAGGTTTAGGGTGGTTTTGAGGTGCATCTATAGTTTTGAGGGGTTTTCTTCCAGATTTGGGTGTGATCTCGTTCTTGTTTGTTTTTTTTTTGACGTGTTTTCGGGTCTCCGTTGGGTTTCCTTGGCTTCTCGTTGATCGTTAATTTAAATGGGTGTGGATTGTGGGTTTTGGAGAAGATCAGGTGAGTTTAGAGTTGTTTGGGGTTGGATCCGTGCTTTTTGGGGATTTTCTTCCAGTTTTGGGTGTGATCCCGTTTTTGTTTGGGGTGTTTTTGACGTGTTTTGGGGTCTCCGTTGGGTTTCGTTTGGTTTTCCATGGTCATCGTGGTGGAAAAGTGTAAATTGTGGGTTTTCGAGAAGATCAGGTAGGTTTAGGGTGGTTTTGGGGTGGATCTATGGCTTTGGGGGTTTTCTTTCGTTTTTGGGGGTGATCCGGTTCTTGTTTGCGGTGTTTTTGACGTGTTTTGGGGGCTCTGTTGGGTTTTGTTGGGTTTTCCATGGTCATCATGTTGGAAAAGGGTCAATTGTGGGTTTTGGAGAAGATCAGGGTGCTTTAGGGTGGTTTTGGGGTGGATCTATGGAATTTGGGCCTTTATTCTGTTTTTTGGGTTGATCCTGTTCTTGTTTGCGGTGTTTTTGACGTGTTTTGGGGTCTCCGTTGGGTTTCGTTGGGTTTTCCATTGTCATCATGGTGGAAAAATGTAAATTGTGGGTTTTGGAGAAGATCAGGTAGGTTTAGGCTGATTTTGGGGTGGATCTATGGCATTGGGGGTTTTCTTTCGTTTTTGGGTGTGATCCTGTTCTTGTTTGCGGTGTTTTTGACGTGTTTTGGGGTCTCCGTTTGGTTTCGTTGTGTTCTCGTTGGTCGTTAAGTTAAATGGGAGTGGATGGTGGGTTTTGCAGAAGATCAGGTGAGTTTTGAGTGGTTTGGGGGTTGGATCCGTACTTTTTGTGGATTTTCTTCCAGTTTTGGCGGTGATCCCGTTCTTGTTTGGGGTGTTTTTGACGTGTTTTGGGGTCTCCGTTGGGTTTCGTTGGGTTTTCCATGGTCATCATGGTGGAAAATGTTAAATTGTGGGATTTGGAGAACATCAGGTAGGTTTAGGGTGGTTTTGGGGTGGATCTATGGTTTTGGGGGTTTTCTTTCATTTTTGGGTGTGATCCTGCTCTTGTTTGCAGTGTTTTTTACGTGTTTTAGGGTCTCCGTTGGATTTCGTTGGCTTCTCCTTGGTCGTTAATTTAAATGGGTGTGGATTGTGGGTTTTGCAGAAGATCAGGTTAGTTTAGAGTTGTTTGGGGGTTGGATCCGTGCTTTTTGGGGATTTTTTTCCAGTTTTGGGGGTAATCCCGTTTTTGTTTGGGGTGTTTTTGACGTGTTTTGGGGTCTCCGTTGGGTTTCGTTGGGTTTTCCATGGTCATCATGGTGGAAAAGTGTAAATTGTGGGTTTTGGAGAAGGTCAGGTAGGTTTAGGGTGGTTTTGGGGTGGATCTATGCTTTTGCGGGATTTTCTTCCAGTTTTGTTGTTGATCCCGTTCTTGTTTGGGTGTTTTTGACGTGTTTTGTGGTCTCCGTTGGGTTTCGTTTGGTTTTCCGTGGTCATCCTAGTGGAAAAGAGTAAGTTGTGGGTTTTGGAGAACATCAGGTAGGTTTAGGGTGCTTTTCGGGAGGATATGTGGTATTAGGCGTTTTGTTCTATTTTTTGGGTTAATTCTGTTCTTTTTTGGGTGTTTTTGGCGTGTTTTGCGGTCTCTGTTGGGTTTCGTTAGGTTCTCGTTGGTCGTCAAGGTAAATGGGAGTGGATTGTGGGTTTTGGAGAAGATCAGGTTAGTTTACGGCGGTTTGGGGGGGAAATTCATAGTTTTTGGTGTTTTTTCTTCTGATCCCGTTCTTTTTTGGGGTGTTTTAGACGTGTTTTTGGGGTCTCCGTTGGGTTTCGTTTGGTTTTCCGTGGTCATCATGGTGGAAAAGGGTAAATTGTGGGTTTTGGAGAACATCAGGTAGGTTTAGGGTGGTTTTGAGGTGCATCTATAGTTTTGAGGGGTTTTCTTCCAGATTTGGGTGTGATCTCGTTCTTGTTTGTTTTTTTTTTGACGTGTTTTCGGGTCTCCGTTGGGTTTCCTTGGCTTCTCGTTGATCGTTAATTTAAATGGGTGTGGATTGTGGGTTTTGGAGAAGATCAGGTGAGTTTAGAGTTGTTTGGGGTTGGATCCGTGCTTTTTGGGGATTTTCTTCCAGTTTTGGGTGTGATCCCGTTTTTGTTTGGGGTGTTTTTGACGTGTTTTGGGGTCTCCGTTGGGTTTCGTTTGGTTTTCCATGGTCATCGTGGTGGAAAAGTGTAAATTGTGGGTTTTCGAGAAGATCAGGTAGGTTTAGGGTGGTTTTGGGGTGGATCTATGGCTTTGGGGGTTTTCTTTCGTTTTTGGGGGTGATCCGGTTCTTGTTTGCGGTGTTTTTGACGTGTTTTGGGGGCTCTGTTGGGTTTTGTTGGGTTTTCCATGGTCATCATGTTGGAAAAGGGTCAATTGTGGGTTTTGGAGAAGATCAGGGTGCTTTAGGGTGGTTTTGGGGTGGATCTATGGAATTTGGGCCTTTATTCTGTTTTTTGGGTTGATCCTGTTCTTGTTTGCGGTGTTTTTGACGTGTTTTGGGGTCTCCGTTGGGTTTCGTTGGGTTTTCCATTGTCATCATGGTGGAAAAATGTAAATTGTGGGTTTTGGAGAAGATCAGGTAGGTTTAGGCTGATTTTGGGGTGGATCTATGGCATTGGGGGTTTTCTTTCGTTTTTGGGTGTGATCCTGTTCTTGTTTGCGGTGTTTTTGACGTGTTTTGGGGTCTCCGTTTGGTTTCGTTGTGTTCTCGTTGGTCGTTAAGTTAAATGGGAGTGGATGGTGGGTTTTGCAGAAGATCAGGTGAGTTTTGAGTGGTTTGGGGGTTGGATCCGTACTTTTTGTGGATTTTCTTCCAGTTTTGGCGGTGATCCCGTTCTTGTTTGGGGTGTTTTTGACGTGTTTTGGGGTCTCCGTTGGGTTTCGTTGGGTTTTCCATGGTCATCATGGTGGAAAATGTTAAATTGTGGGATTTGGAGAACATCAGGTAGGTTTAGGGTGGTTTTGGGGTGGATCTATGGTTTTGGGGGTTTTCTTTCATTTTTGGGTGTGATCCTGCTCTTGTTTGCAGTGTTTTTTACGTGTTTTAGGGTCTCCGTTGGATTTCGTTGGCTTCTCCTTGGTCGTTAATTTAAATGGGTGTGGATTGTGGGTTTTGCAGAAGATCAGGTTAGTTTAGAGTTGTTTGGGGGTTGGATCCGTGCTTTTTGGGGATTTTTTTCCAGTTTTGGGGGTAATCCCGTTTTTGTTTGGGGTGTTTTTGACGTGTTTTGGGGTCTCCGTTGGGTTTCGTTGGGTTTTCCATGGTCATCATGGTGGAAAAGTGTAAATTGTGGGTTTTGGAGAAGGTCAGGTAGGTTTAGGGTGGTTTTGGGGTGGATCTATGCTTTTGCGGGATTTTCTTCCAGTTTTGTTGTTGATCCCGTTCTTGTTTGGGTGTTTTTGACGTGTTTTGTGGTCTCCGTTGGGTTTCGTTTGGTTTTCCGTGGTCATCCTAGTGGAAAAGAGTAAGTTGTGGGTTTTGGAGAACATCAGGTAGGTTTAGGGTGCTTTTCGGGAGGATATGTGGTATTAGGCGTTTTGTTCTATTTTTTGGGTTAATTCTGTTCTTTTTTGGGTGTTTTTGGCGTGTTTTGCGGTCTCTGTTGGGTTTCGTTAGGTTCTCGTTGGTCGTCAAGGTAAATGGGAGTGGATTGTGGGTTTTGGAGAAGATCAGGTTAGTTTACGGCGGTTTGGGGGGGAAATTCATAGTTTTTGGTGTTTTTTCTTCTGATCCCGTTCTTTTTTGGGGTGTTTTAGACGTGTTTTTGGGGTCTCCGTTGGGTTTCGTTTGGTTTTCCGTGTCATCATGGTGGAAAAGGGTAAATTGTGGGTTTTGGAGAACATCAGGTAGGTTTAGGGTGGTTTTGAGGTGCATCTATAGTTTTGAGGGGTTTTCTTCCAGATTTGGGTGTGATCTCGTTCTCGTTTGTTTTTTTTTTGACGTGTTTTCGGGTCTCCGTTGGGTTTCCTTGGCTTCTCGTTGATCGTTAATTTAAATGGGTGTGGATTGTGGGTTTTGGAGAAGATCAGGTGAGTTTAGAGTTGTTTGGGGTTGGATCCGTGCTTTTTGGGGATTTTCTTCCAGTTTTGGGGGTGATCTCGTTCTTGTTTGGGGTTTTTTTGACGTGTTTTGGGGTCTCCGTTGGGTTTCCTTGGCTTCTCGTTGATCGTTAATTTAAATGGGTGTGGATTTTGGTTTTTGGAGAAGATCAGGTGAGTTTAGAGTTGTTTGGGGTTGGATCCGTGCTTTTTGGGGATTTTGTTCCAGTTTTGGGTGTGATCCCGTTTTTGTTTGGGGTGTTTTTGACGTGTTTTGGGGTCTCCGTTGGGTTTCGTTTGGTTTTCCATGGTCATCGTGGTGGAAAAGTGTAAATTGTGGGTTTTCGAGAAGATCAGGTAGGTTTAGGGTGGTTTTGGGGTGGATCTATGGCTTTGGGGGTTTTCTTTCGTTTTTGGGGGTGATCCGGTTCTTGTTTGCGGTGTTTTTGACGTGTTTTGGGGGCTCTGTTGGGTTTTGTTGGGTTTTCCATGGTCATCATGTTGGAAAAGGGTCAATTGTGGGTTTTGGAGAAGATCAGGGTGCTTTAGGGTGGTTTTGGGGTGGATCTATGGAATTTGGGCCTTTATTCTGTTTTTTGGGTTGATCCTGTTCTTGTTTGCGGTGTTTTTGACGTGTTTTGGGGTCTCCGTTGGGTTTCGTTGGGTTTTCCATTGTCATCATGGTGGAAAAATGTAAATTGTGGGTTTTGGAGAAGATCAGGTAGGTTTAGGCTGATTTTGGGGTGGATCTATGGCATTGGGGGTTTTCTTTCGTTTTTGGGTGTGATCCTGTTCTTGTTTGCGGTGTTTTTGACGTGTTTTGGGGTCTCCGTTTGGTTTCGTTGTGTTCTCGTTGGTCGTTAAGTTAAATGGGAGTGGATGGTGGGTTTTGCAGAAGATCAGGTGAGTTTTGAGTGGTTTGGGGGTTGGATCCGTACTTTTTGTGGATTTTCTTCCAGTTTTGGCGGTGATCCCGTTCTTGTTTGGGGTGTTTTTTGACGTGTTTTGGGGTCTCCGTTGGGTTTTGTTTGGTTTTCCGTGGTCATCATGGTGGAAATGCATAAATGGTGGGTTTTGGAGAACATCAGGTAGGTTTAGGGTGGTTTTGAGGTGGATCTATGGTTTTGAGGGGTTTTCTTCCAGTTTTGGGGGTGATCCCGTTCTTGTTTGGGGTTTTTTTTTGACGTGTTTTGGGGTCTCCGTTGGGTTTCGTTGGCTTCTCGTTGGTCGTTAATTTAAATGGGTTTGGATTGTGGGTTTTGGAGAAGATCAGGTGAGTTTAGAGTGGTGTGGGGGTTGGATCCGTGCTTTTTGGAGATTTTCTTCTAGTTTTGGGGGTGATCCCGTTCTTGTTTGGGGTGTTTTTAACATATTTTGGGATCTCCGTTAGGTTTTGTTGGGTTTTCCGTGTTCATCGTGGTGGAAAAGGGTAAATTGTGGGTTTTGGAGAAGATCAGGTCGGTTTAGGGTGGTTTTGGGGTGGATCTATGGTTTTGGGGGTTTTCTTTCGTTTTTGGGGGTGATCCTGTTCCTTTCTGGGGTGTTTTTGACGTGTTTTGGGGGCTCTGTTTTGTTTCGTTTGGTTTTCCTTGGTCATCATGTTGGAAAAGTGTCAATTGTGGGTTTTGGAGAAGATCAGGGTGCTTTAGGGTGGTTTTGGGGTGGATCTATGGAATTTGGGCCTTTATTCTGTTTTTTGGGATGATCCTGTTCTTGTTTAGGGTGTTTTTGACGTGTTTTGGGGTCTTTGTTGGGTTTCGTTGGGTTCTCGTTGATCGTTAAGTTAAATGGGAGTGGATGGTGGGTTTTGCAGAAGATCAGGTGAGTTTAGGGTGGTTTGGGGGTTGGATCCGTGCTTTTTGGGGATTTTCTTCCAGTTTTGGGGGTGATCCCGTTCTTGTTTGGGGAGTTTTTGTCGTTTTTTGGGGTCTCCGTTGGGTTTCGTTGGGTTTTCCATGGTCATCATGGTGGAAAAGTGTAAATTGTGGGTTTTGGAGAAGATCAGGTAGGTTTAGGGTGGTTTTGGGGTGGATCTATGGTTTTGCGGGATTTTCTTCCAGTTTTGTTGTTGATCCCGTTCTTGTTTGGGTGTTTTTGACGTGTTTTGTGGTCTCCTTTGGGTTTCGTTTGGTTTTCCGTGGTCATCCTAGTGGAAAAGAGTAAGTTGTGGGTTTTGGAGAACATCAGGTAGGTTTAGGGTGCTTTTCGGGAGGATATGTGGTATTTGGCGTTTTGTTCTGTTTTTTGGGTTAATTCTGCTCTTTTTTGGGTGTTTTTGGCGTGTTTTGCGGTCTCTGTTGGGTTTCGTTAGGTTCTCGTTGGTCGTCAAGGTAAATGGGAGTGGATTGTGGGTTTTGGAGAAGATCAGGTTAGTTTACGGCGGTTTGGGGGGGAAATTCATAGTTTTTGGTGTTTTTTCTTCTGATCCCGTTCTTTTTTGGGGTGTTTTAGACGTGTTTTGGGGTCTCCGTTGGGTTTCGTTGGGTTTTCCGTGGTCATCATGGTGGAAAAGGGTAAATTGTGGGTTTTGGAGAACATCAGGTAGGTTTAGGGTGGTTTTGAGGTGGATCTATGGTTTTGAGGGGTTTTCTTTCAGTTTTTGCGTGATCCCATTCGTGTTTGCAGTGGTTTTGACGTGTTTTGGGGTCTCCGTTGGGTTTCTTTTGGTTTTCCATGGTCATCATGTTGGAAAAGGGTAAGTTGCGGGTTTTGGAGAACATCAGGTAGGTTTGGGGGGACTTTGGGGGTGGATTTTTGGTATTTGGGGTTTTCTTCTCTTTTTTTTGGGGTGATCCCTTTCTTTTTTGGGGTGTTTTTGACGTGTTTTGCGGTCTTTGTTGGGTTTCATTGGGTTCTCGTTTGACGTTAAGGTAAATGGGAGCGGATTGTGGGTTTTGGAGAAGATCAGGTTAGTTTAGTGTGGTTTTGGGGGGCAATGCATAGTTTTTGGTGTTTTTTCTTCTGATCCCGTTCTTTTTTGGGGTGTTTTTGCCTTTTTTTTTGTGGTCTCCGTTGGGTTTCTTTGGGTTTTCCCTGGTCATCATGGTGGAAAATGGTAAATTGTGGGTTTTGGAGAACATCAGGTAGGTTTAGGGTGGTTTTGGGGTGGATCTATGGAATTTGGGGGTTTTCTTTCTTTTTTGGGGGTGATCCTGTTCCTTTCTGGGGTGTTTTTGACGTGTTTTGGGGGCTCTGTTGGGTTTTGTTGGGTTTTCCATGGTCATCATGTTGGAAAAGTGTCAATTGTGGGTTTTGGAGAAGATCAAGGTGCTTTAGGGTGGTTTTGGGGTGGATCTATGGAATTCGGGCCTTTATTCTGTTTTTTTTGGGTGATCCTGTTCTTGTTTGCGGTGTTTTTGACGTGTTTTGGGGTCTCCGTTGGGTTTCGTTGGGTTTTCCATGGTCATCATGGTGGAAAATGTTAAATTGTGGGTTTTGGAGAACATCAGGTAGGTTTAGGGTGGTTTTAGGGTGGATCTATGGTGCTGGGGGTTTTCTTTCATTTTTGGGGTGATCCTGTTCCTTTCTGGGGTGTTTTTGACGTGTTTTGGGGTCTCCGTTGGGTTTCGTTGGGTTTTCCTTGGCCATCATGTTGGAAAAGGGTCAATTGTGGATTTTGGAGAAGATCAGGGTGCTTTAGGGTGGTTTTGGGGTGGATCTATGGAATTTGGGCCTTTATTCTGTTTTTTGGGATGATCCTGTTCTTGTTTAGGGTGTTTTTGACGTGTTTTGGGGTCTTTGTTGGGTTTCGTTGGGTTCTCGTTGGTCGTTAAGTTAAATGGGAGTGGATGGTGGGTTTTGCAGAAGATCAGATGAGTTTAGGGTGGTTTGGGGGTTGGATCCGTGCTTTTTGGGGATTTTCTTCCAGTTTTGGGGGTGATCCCGTTCTTGTTTGGGGTGTTTTTGACGTGTTTTGGGGTCTCCGTTGGGTTTTGTTGGGTTTTCCATGGTCATCATGGTGGAAAAGTGTAAATTGTGGGTTTTGGAGAAGATCAGGTAGGCTTAGGGTGGTTTTGGGGTGGATCTATGGTTTTGGGGGTTTTCTTCCAGTTTTTGGGTGATCCTGTTCGTGTTTGCGGTGGTTTTGACGTGTTTTGAGTTCTCCGTTGGGTTTCTTTTAGTTTTCCGTGGTCATCATGGTGGAAAAGGGTAAGTTGCGGGTTTTGGAGAACATCAGGTAGGTTTGGGGGGACTTTGGGAGTGGATTCTTGCTATTTGGGGTTTTCTTCTGTTTTTTTGGGGTGATCCTTTTCTTTTTTGGGGTGTTTTTGACGTGTTTTGCGGTCTTTGTTGGGTTTCATTGGGTTCTTGTTTGACGTTAAGGTAAATGGGAGCGGATTGTGGGTTTTGGAGAAGATCATGTGAGTTTAGTGTGGTTTTGGGGGGAAATTCATAGTTTTTGGTGTTTTTTCTTCTGATCCCGTTCTTTTTTGGGGTGTTTTTGACTTGTTTTGTGGTCTCTGTTGTGTTTCGTTGGGTTTTCCTTGGTCATCATGGTGGAAAAGGGTCAATTGTGGGTTTTGGAGAACATCAGGTAGGTTTGGGGTGGTTTTGGGGTGGATCTATGGAATTTGGGCCTTTATTCTGTTTTTTGGGATGATCCTGTTCTTGTTTAGGGTGGTTTTGACGTGTTTTGGAGTCTCCGTTGGGTTTCGTTGGGTTCTCGTTTGTCGTTAATGTAAATGGGAGTAGATTGTGGGTTTTAGAAATGATCAGGTGAGTTTAGGGTGGTTTTGGGGGGAAATTCATAGTTTTTGGTGTTTTTTCTTCTGATCCCGTTCTTTTTTGGGGTGTTTTTGATGTGTTTTGGGGTCTTTGTTGTGTTTCGTTGGGTTTTCCGTGGTCATCATGGTGGAAAAGTGTAAATTGTGGGTTTTGGAGAACATCAGGTAGGTTTAGTGTGGTTTTGAGGTGGATCTATGGTTTTGGGGGTTTTCTTTCATTTTTGCTTGTGATCCTGTTCTTGTTTGGGGTGTTTTTGATGTGTTTTGGGGTCTCTGTTGGGTTTCGTTGGGTTTTCCATGGTCATCATGGTGGAAAAGTTTAAATTGTGGGTTTTGCAGAAGATCAGGTAGGTTTAGAGTGGTTTTGGGGTTGATCTATGGTTTTGGGGGTTTTCTTTCATTTTTGGTGGTGATCCCGTTCTTGTTTGGTGTGTTTTTGACGTGTTTTGGCGTCTCCGTTGGGTTTTAGTGTGGTTCTTGTTGGTCATCATGTTGAAAAACGGTAAACTGTGGGTTTTGGAGAACATCAGGTAGCTTAGGGGGCCTTTTGGGGTGGATCTATGGGTTTTGTGGTTTTCTTTCCTTTTTGGTGTGATCCTGTTTATTTTTGTGCTGCTATTGACGTGTTTTGGGGTCTCCGTTGGGTTTTGTTGGGTTTCCATTGGATTTTCTGGTGGTTGGGAGTGGATTGTACATTTAGGAGAACATCAGGTAGGTTTAAGGGTTTTGGGGGGTTAAATCACGTTTTTTCTTCTGATCCAGTTTACTTTTGGGGTGTTTTTGACGTGTTTTGGGGTTTCCGTTGTGTTTCGTTGAGATCCTAATGGATTTTATGGTGGTTGGGAGTGGACTTTGGGATTTGGAGAACATCACGTAAGTTTAGGTTGGTTTTCGGATTGGATCCGTGCTTTTTGGGGATTTTCTTCCAGTTTTGGGGGTGATGTCGTTTTTCTTAGGGGTGTTTTTGACGTGTTTTGGGGTCTCCATTGGGTTTCCGTGGTCATCGTTGGGTTTCGTTCGTTGGGTTCGTTGGGTTTTCCGTGGTCATCGTGATGGAAAAGGGTAAATTGTGGAATTTGGAGAACATCAGGTAGGTTTAGGGTGGTTTTGAGGTGGATCTATAGTTTTGAGGGGTTTTCTTTCTTTTTTTTTTTTTTTTTTTTTTTTTTTTCCTCCCAAGAACCATATAATTTACATGCAAAACACTGTACATAGAGATTAATATCAAAATGCAATACACATCACGTGCACTTTAAGCTGGACTCTAGTATATGGTAAACACACCAGGGTACATATTGCTTTGAAACCACCATTTTTTTTTAATGTCATGCATACCACTTAATATTTAGTCTTTTGTTTTGTATTTCTCTGATTTTATACAAATATACCAGTGCTTATTATACTATTTACTGGAAAAGAATAAAAAAATCAGATCTGTGTGCCCTCTTCAAATCAAAATTTTGTTGTGAGAGCACTGGATAAATATATATACACACACCAACAAGTGTCATAAGGTTTGCCTTTGCTGACGGAAGATAAATAGTACAAAGAAAGTCTGTCTAGTTTGTTTTACAGACTTGTCTTTCTCAGTATGGAACAAACTGACCTCCCTGGTCTAACTTTGCAGTTGACTATTCTGCCTTTGTCCTGCAGAGAAGAGCAAGAAAGGAACAAATCTATTTTTGCACCCCAAAAACGCATTAGAGGAGGATTATCACACCCACCTAAGGGTACTTCCTTGTTTGTTTATAAAGCACAAAGCATTTCTCTTGGACAGTCTCTGTTGCTGGCCTCTTTTGTGCCTTCCATTTATAATAAAGATATTAAGATGCTTACCCCTTGCTTGTTTTTTTTTTTTTGTTTGTTTGTTTGTTTTTGTTTTTTTTTTAAAGAACAGTGGAAGTGGAGAGTCGGATGACAAGCAAGAACAAACACTAGAAACTCCTTGTTCTGCCCCTGCTTTTTAATCACCCAGCATCACCCCGGCTGCAAAACAGCCTCTGCTGATTTACCTGCTTGTTAAAGCACCCCACAGGCTGCAAGTGCGGTGTGCTAGGTGTCAAGTTATATTTAACGGTGCACACGTAACCATTCATCTTCCCACAGTCGAAGCACAGAACAGCCTCTTGCTAACACAACTCATCCCTGCTGCTGCAAGAAACCTCAAGGCCTGCAGGAAAACCTCAAGCTAAGAGTTCCAAAGCAAAAGCAGAAAACGCATCATTTGTACTCTTTCTATTTGAGGGAATTCTAGCTGCTAAACGCTGCCTACATCTGAGGGCACGTTCTGAGGCTGCCGGGAAGGACACTCAACACCCACTGACAGCAGGAGTGCAAAGATGCCAGCCAAGAAGGCAAAGGTTAGAGATGAACGCTGCCTCAGCTTCCTCCAGCAGCCAGCTGGGGGTCACCTGTCAACACGCTCTCTGAGACTCGGAGCACCGAGTTACCGCAGCCGCCACGTACAGCTGCTCCTTGCTGGCCCAAACTATTTGAAGAGTCTTCAAACTTCAGGGACCTGTTTTACGACAGCCTCAAGATCAAATTCATCTGTTCCTGAAGGCGCTGATCGTCCTGCTGTTTCTGTAGCTGTCAAAGAACAATCCTGAACTGAGGCACTCGTCTGATCAAACAGTGCTTCGGCACAGATTTGTCTTTAGCTTGACACATCAAGGTGAAGAGGAATTGATTCTTGCAAGCAACCTCTCAAGCAGGGATCTAATAAGGTGACCAAAACGACAGATCTGTTGTGCAGATCTGAGCACGTCACTCTGCAGGGAATCACTTTCAAGCCTAAGATGTTTCACCCATCTCCCTGCCCCAGAGCGACACAAGGAAAGCTCTTAAGCAATTGCTAGCCTCTCCTCAGTGCTCACGAGTCCCAAATCACTAATTTTACAATATATAAACCATGGCAGCTGGCACCTAGTTGGCACACGGTGACACTGCACACGTTGGCAGTGCTGTCAGGAGCTGGAAAGTCAGGGGTGAGGGGGTTAAGGGAAAACCACACATCAGTTTAGCAACTTGGCTCCTGTAGGATACTTCCTACGGCAGGAGTTTTAGCAAAGTCCCTCCCTCAGAGGGACCTGCTGGCTAATTAAAACAGGACTTCTGCTGGAGCAGTCAGAAGGCAGCAGGGTATCAGGAGATATCCAGTGGGCATCACCGTCAGTCTGTGGCAGTTTGGGGTCCAGGTATCAGTGGTTATGCGTGGTTTTCTCTGCTTCACTTTCTCTAAAGCTGTGAAAAAATAGTTCTTTTACAGCACTGTACAGTCACACGTTACGGATGGAACCAGCTGCATCAACTTCCAGTACGACGGTGTTGGAAAAAGGTGCCTTTGGTGGTCAGGAGCACAACAGCTCTGATGAGGTGTTATTTAAGTGTGTTCTTACATCTGAGTTTCCCCATAGCAGTATGTAGCTGAGGGGGTCCAGGTTTCCCAGGTAAGATTGATGTTTTCTCTCCTACCAAGCACCAGCCCAGTATACAAAGCTCTGTTAATAACACCCAAGTGTGTAGATGTTAAACTGAAACTGCTTTTAAACCTATTTGTTGTTACGAAAATAGCTTAATACACCATCTTCACAGGGTAAAAATTCACATGGAAGGACAAAAAAACCCAGAAGCGCTTCCTGAGCTTCAGTTTACCAACAGCACCATCGGATTTAGATCCTGGCCTGGCAGCCAGGATGCAGGGTCTGTAAGCATTGCTGCGATGTGCAAGTGCCAAGGCAGGTTTCTGGCCTGCCCTGAATAAAATACCTTTTTTTTTTTTAATACAAACAGCGTGCCAGGTACGCTGTAATGCCAATGTGCCAGCTCAATAGAGGATGTCAAACAACAGAGGCGTTTATCCTAATTTCTGGCATGAAAACACTTTTAACAGCATTCTTTTCATGAAGAAAACCCTCTCTATCTTCTCCAATGCTCCAGGATCTGCTGCAGCTGCAGCAGCCGCGCTGGTACAACCCACATCTTTGCCAAATCTTTTCAATAATTGTGCTTTACCTCGGCAATGTTGAGGTCACTCCTCTTCCTCCTCCAGCTGAGCAAGCAGCTCGCTGGCTCTGCCACACCGCAGGTGCGGAAGCGAAAGCTGGGAACACAGGAGTCAAACTCTCAGTGCTCACAAAGCCACCAGGGCAGAGCGCTGACACAGAGGCACCCCGGATCCGCTCTCCCTCCCCGCTGCGAGGCTCGCAGCAGCCCCAACCCAAAGCACACACAATGCTTCGCATGGTGATGTCACCGCTGATTCTGAGTCCCCACGTGAGGATCTGCTTCACCACTCTCAACGTTGGTGTTGGTTTTTGATTTTTTTTTTTTTTTTTCTTTTAAACATTCTCAGCTTATGGGAAACCATCAGGTAAACCACAGATCGCTAGGGAAGAAGGCCCACACGAGGGAAGTCCGTGCTTTTCTTCCAGGCAGTGGCACGTGCTTGAACACGCCGCGTTCGACAAAGCAGCTCTCCCTGTTTTGCTCAGTGGCAACAGGCACGACTGCAACGCACACAGGTGTAGGCAGCACCTGCAGGTCCCAAACCCTTAACCCGTTTTTAGAGAGCACCAATTTTTTAAGTAGTGCTTTTCCCTTAATCCATGACCCCTTCTTTCCTTTATTTCTATCGGGTGGCTCTCCTCCATTTTCCTCCTCAGTGTCTGAGCAGACACTGGGAATCGTTTCCGGAGGAAGGGCACTGCTGAAGCTCCTCCATCTACTCTCCGAGAAAAGAGAGTATGTTAAAGAATTCATCTTTCCTTTCTTTTCCCTTTTTTAAATACAATTTCTGAAATCAACGCTGCGGCCTGGCAGCAAATACCTACGGGACTAAAGATGATTCCTCATCCTCACTGTAACGTTGTAGTTAACCTCCCAACGAACCCATCTCCCCAGGAAGCGGCCATTTGAGATGGGAAGGGGCAGAGCAAGAGGAAGCTCTCCTTAGCCTAGCTCTTCCCCCAACACCACCTTGCCACCCAGCACCAAATTCAACTCACCTGCTCCGCCCGATCACTCGAACGGGCGTCCGACGCTGGCACATGCCGCAGCGGTGGTTCTGACGTGCCTTAAATCACCTCTCCGCAGAATATCTCGGGTCTGTACGCTCAAATAACGCAGTATTTGAGAAATAATGCCCAGAGCTCACACTCTGAGTGCAGCCCAACAGCACCGAAGCACCGGTAGGCTAAACATTCCAAACCTGGCAACAAGGCTGACCCAAGCAACAGCACGGAACCCTTCTGCACCTTCAGCGTGGACATCAGCGTAAGGAAACACAGACCTCCTCGATCCAAATTTTAAGCGAGAAACGCAAAAGGTCACCCAACCGGCTTGTTTTCAGCAAGCTAAAGGAGAAATTAAGGCGACAACCGGGTGCATCCAGAGTTAGTCAGATCCTGAAGGCAGTTCCTTGGGGGAACGGAGGAGCAATGCGCCAGATGAGGGCTGCCTTACAGCGCACCCCTTAGAGGCACTGCTACGGAAGGAAGGCAGAAGGTTGGAACTCAAAAGAACTAGCAAGGCGCCCGTTAAGGGGGAAATCTTTCATTTTTTTCTCAGCAGAACCTCCCCTCTCCCCCCCCCCATGAAGGCAGACCGGGGACTCATTGCTTCCTTAGGGAGAGGGCAGGGACGGGGCAGGGTGGTGGGACAGATGGCCAGAGGGTCGGATGGATGGACAGACAGCCGGACAGAGGGCCCAGCAAGGCCTGACGAAGGGCTCAGGAGCGGGAGGGAAGGGCAGGGCGAGGGGAAGGGCAGAGAAGTACAAATCTTTTTTTCCTTGTGATAACTTTTCTTGACCAAAAAACACGATTGTGAATGAGGGAAAATGAAAGATGTAACATGGGGACGTGCGGATACTCACGATGATGCAGCCTTCTATCCGCATGTTCACCTGCTCATAGAGCCACACCTGGATCCTCGACCTCTGCAGAACGAAGGAGGAGAGTAAGTCGGGCCACAAACACTGAGCACTTTTGTTCTCTCATGTGTTCAGAAATACCTGCTAGCCACAGCCACGACAGCTCCCAAACGCTCTGAGGAGCAACTCTCAGGGGCAGTTTCAATGAGCAATCTGACGTTTCCACAATACAGCTAAATAAAAACATCATACGATGGGTGAGCAATTGGCTAACGCGCAGGGCCCAAAGGGTTATGGTAAATGGGGCTGAATCAGGCTGGCGGGCGGTCACCAGTGGGGTCCCTCAAGGCTCCATTTTAGGGCCGGTACTCTTCAATATTTTTATAAACGATCTGGATGTAGGAATAGAAGGTATTTTGAGCAAGGTAGCAGAAGATGAGGTTCTGGGGCGCTGCGTTAAGGGCTCAGCACGGGGACGACAGTTCCGGGCTCGGGACAAGGCCCCAAACCCCACAGCGAGGCCTCAGGGCCCCGCAACAAGGCCTCAAGGCCCGGGTCGAGCCCCCAGGGCCCCAGATCCAAGCCCCCTGAGGTCCGAGCCGCCCCCCACCCACCTCCACGGCACCCCCCAGCCACAGGAAGGATACGATGGGCTGCACCATCACCTTCTGCACCTTCTGGCCCTGCCCGCGGTACGCCATGGCTGCTGCCGCCTCGCCGCTCCCGCTCCCAGCACCGCAGGCAGAAGAGGCGAAGGCTGATGGTAGAACAGGGCTTCTTGGGGTGAAGGGAAAGCGAGGGCAGGTGGGCGCAGTCTCTGAGCTCTCCTCCTCCTGATTTTGCTTTTTCTCCCCCATTTCTGAGCCGGCAGAAGTCCCCGTGAAGTCCTTCGGCAAGATGAAGGCCTGCGTGAGCTCCAGCAGCAGTTTCGTTGGCGGAGGTTTTCCCTGGTGGGGCCGGGGCGTCACAGCACACACACACACACACACAGACGCGTGGTTTTGTCCAAACATTAAGTATTTACAACAAATTCGACAAGCGCTTTTCCTCTGCCAGCAGCAAATGCCTGAGGGCCCCCACAGCTTCACAAATCATAGCGGGAAGAGCCTACCGTGCTGCGAAAAGTTCGGAAAATAATTCAAAATTGATCTGCTAGGGGAAAAAAAACGATGGCTGGTGGCAGGGTACACAATACACCCGAATCTCAGCTCTGTCCTCCGCAGGGTCAGTGCCCACGCCCAAGCGCGATGCTGATGGCACCCGAACATTTGCTGTAGCAGGCAGCAGAGCCAGCAGCTCAGGGGAGCAAGTTTTAAAACCAAGAGGCACTTAAACAACCCTTCATCGACCCCGTGACAGCGGCAGAGTCCCGACTGCTCGCCCTGGAGTCCTCACACCAGCAAAAACCACCAACCAAAGCCTGGGGGAACTTTGGTATAGCACAAGAGAAGGGAGTGGGGGTAGCGGAGCCGCATGGCAGAGCTGCTGCTTTTCACCATTTGATCCTCCCTGATAATTGAAAGGAAGGCTGGGTGGGCTGACCCCCACCCCCATTCCTGGCAGCAAGTTTGGTCCACAACACACTGGAATAACGATTCTGCTCCCTCCCACCCCTACAGCTTCATCATCTGACACGGGTACAGTCAAAACAATGGCATACACGAGTAAAAGTCAAGAGTTGACATAGTAACTCCAGGATTTGGCTATCAACTGTCCGAGAAATCAGAACACCGAAGCTTCACAATGTGCCCAACATCGAGTTGTGCCAAGGGCGGAGGAAGGAAGAAGCTTTACATTTAAGCCTTCAGAGCATCGCTCCATCAGAAGATCGATTTGCAGCCACCATGGCGTGCCAATGGAGATCTTTCTGTGCCAAAAGAAGTGCTTTGTCCTCTTGATATCGAAGGTAACCACCTATAGTTACAGAATGCATGCACAAGACCTTAACTCTGACCAGCAGGGAAATTTAGGACAACTGAGCGCAGATCCTGCCAATTTCTACCACTTCGGACTGTGCTTTAAGTCTCATTGCAAAGCCTCAGTTAGAAAAAGGATCACCTCGGGGTATCCAACAAGAAGAACAGTTTTAATTTTTATTTTTTTTTTTAATTATACCCTAGGACTACGCAGTTCAACTGCCAATCATCTCGGAGAGTTCAAGGAGGAGGTCATCCTCGTCCTTCCCTGGGTCTAAGTCGATTTCGGCTTCCAGTCTGCCTCCTGAGATTTCCCAAAGTAGCTTCTCAAAATCTTCATCCGCAGATAAGGGCGCGTTCCCTGTGGAACTCAGCCGGCGTGTCCGTGCCTCTTCTGGCTGGGAAGAAGCTGAGGTCGAGGTCTCGAGATCCATCTCCATCTGCTCCTCAAATCTTTCCGGGCTTCCAAGATGCACTTCAGGTCTTGGGAGAGCAAGAAAGAACAATCAGGATATGCCATTTCTTAACGGGAAATCCCTTTCCTGCAAACTGGCTCTTAAAACTGTAGGCAAGCCCTCCTACGCTTCAATCTTACACAGGGATTGTTATCAATCAACCCAGGGCTACATTTAGAGCCCGATGTGTTACCAGGTACATTTTTCAGTCTGGGGGTTTATCTGTGAAGCCAGGGCACCTGGAGTTGAGGTGGCATTCTTGAGGACCAAAAGGCAGAGGACACTACTCATCATCTATCACCTCACGAGGAAGTAGAACTTCATCTCATCCTCGTTCAGGTATTCAGACAACCCAAGAAGTCACCGGAAAGCTGTGCTGACTTGCAGCATTTCAAGAAAGCCTAATTAAGCAATCCTGCTAGCTGCTAGAAAGTGGTTTCAGGTGACTTATTCCTTTGATGGATTTTGGCTTCAATTATCTCAGAACCCTCATTTTTTCCCACATGTGACAGAACTTATGTTTCCCTGGGGATATACACTGATTAAGAAAAAGAACAAGTTGGGGTTGTCACCTGTTTTGGGGATTTTCTTCAAGTCTGATGGCTGGGACGTGCTCCGGCACGTCTGAAACACCCTAGAAAGCAGCAAAACAGTATTTATGACACATGGGTAAAAGATTCCTTAATAGCTTTTTCCTCCACACTGCTTCTCCTCTGGCATTGCGGAGCCGTGGCCAAAATACAAAACCAAGGTGCTCCTGAAGAAAGTTCACATTCACCTGGAGGTTACTCATGATCTGGTGTCTTTTAAGAACATGGCATTAATGGACAAAATCCCCCACACCAGAGAAATCACAGCATCAGAGTACCGGTTAAAGAGTGCCATTCATCTCATAAATACAGAAGGGTTCTACAAGCATCCTGGAGACAGCTACTGGATTTCAAAGGAAACAGAAGGCCTGCAGAACGTTTGAGTTTTCCACCTTTTCAAATAGAGGAGGGTAGAAATTTAACAAGGGATCCATCGCTGCATTAGCCCCTGGCCTTACCATGGCTGCTTTTCTGGCTGGAGGTCCCATCATGTCAGCATCAAAGGCAGTCTGTAGTTCCACAGCTGCTATGGCAGAGGGATAACTCCCAGGTGCCTTACGTTTCAGTGCCGCCTTCTTGGGGAAAGTGACTTTCCCACGCGAAGGCTTCGCAGATGTCATAAAGTTGGCTAGAGTAAAAGGAAGAGAGAACTGATACAGTCTTGCTCTGCCTCAGGAAAAATCCAGGTTCTCTTAATCATTTCCACAGTCCTTCTACACAGTTAAATGCATTTGGCCAGCACAATTACACCGCCATTGCCTGGATTCTCAGGAATCTTTTCCACATAGTAAACTCTGTCTACCAACAATCCATACAAAGGAACAAAGAAACCGAAGAGCTATAGTAAATAATAATCCAGGACAAGGGAAACCTCAGACACATAGCAATCCTAAGTGCAAGCTAGGTTCACAAATATAGACAGCTTTTATATTTAAAGTCCTGCTCCCACTAGGAAAGGAAAAAGCAGCAGTTATAGTAGGACAAGAGTGTATGCAACTGTTGTACCAGCTTCCTCTCCCTTGCAGTGATGTCCCACAGTTAAGTTGTTCTACAAAGTCCACATTTGTAGTGTCATTTTCTAGTCTCCCGTTCCTTACCTAACATCTGGCTGGCAGGAAAAGAAGCAAACTAAGAAAAAGAAAGTACACCCTTCGCTTCGTAGCACTGCGTGGCAAAATGCACCCAGCCAGAGTTACAGCATGAGAATTGTCATCTTCTGTCTGTATTTCAGAAGACAACCTAAGTAACTCTTAACCTTCAACACTTACTTTTAGCTTCCTGGCCCTGAAATTGAGCTGCCACTTTCCCTGCTGGTTCAGTATTAAAGAAGCCAGCAGTAGATTTGACAGCAGCTTCCTCCTGCCGAAGCTTCTCTTGTTGTTCTCTCTGTTGCCACTTCTCCCACCGTCTCTCTTCAAAGCTCTTCTCTGGACATTTACGAGTTCCACTCTGCTGAGTGGGCTAGAAGGAAAGAAAAGTAGTGCATGAATAGGACAAAAAAAAAAAAAAAAAAATCCGTGGAGATTTCGTTAAGAAAATCTGATCAGCAATCCCTCCAAAATGGTCTTGATGTGGAACAGCATATTAATCTCGTTCAGGTTACTGTTGTTTTTTTTTGTTTGTTTGTTTGTTTGTTTTTTTTTCCATAAAATTCTGCCTGTAACAAGAGCCATGCTTTACTATGGACGCAGTCTCACATATCTGCAATATCCACTATAGCAAGCTTCTTTAAACAGCTAGGGTGTTCTGCTGTACATCTATTTATCACATTCTTTTTAAGCAGCAGAAAGTCATACAAGTTCCCCTATACAGTATACACTGACAGATTGATTTCCTTGAACACAGAACTCTGGCCTTCTGTATTAAATCCTTCATGTCTGACAGATCAAGTCAGTAAGAACAAAAAGAATTCCCTCCACGTTAACTGTGTAGATTTCAGCTGGTGCTAACAGGGTTTCTTTGTTGCTGTGGTATAAACAGACTGATTCCAAGTTTGAGGATTACAGAGTTGTCTGGAAATGCTGCTGGTGATAGGATTTAGACTGCACTGCAGCTCCTACCAGCTGCTGAAGGGTAAGAACACACTCAAGAGGGTGGCACACGGTGAGTAACAAAACTTGTCAGAATTATCAGAAATTGTACGAATGTATGTGTGTCTTCACAGAGGACTCACCTGTACATCAGGTCCAGAGGAAAGTTTAGGAAAAGGCCGGTTCAATTCCACTGCCTTCTTTTCTTCTTTTTCAGGTGCTTTAAAAAAAGACAAAAAAAAGTGTTGTCAACGGCAGAAATAAAGAAAGCTGGGTACTTGTTTCCTTTGTGCATTTATTTCCTTGTGTCCCATGAGAGAGAGAGAGAGAAAGGCTACAATGTGCAAGCCATTCAGCATTTATCCATGAAGCAGATCCTGAGCAAACTGAACTTGCTCAATATGGGAAGCACCTCACTGGGGCAGGCATTAAAGCATCTTATTACCTGTTAGTTTTGTGCTCCATAAAGATTTCTGCTCTGCTGGGGCAGGTCCGGGTTGTGCTGAGGGAGCTGGCACATCTCCTTCACTCTGCTGCATCCGCAGAGCTTTCTCACGCTTTATTTCTTCCAAGGTTTTAACACGCACTTCTCCTTCTGGCTTGACTTTTCCTGCCGGCTCCTTCGCCTGCCCTTTGCTGGGCCCGGACAGAGCGAGCTGCTTCTTGGACTCACCCTGAATTTCGCTCTTGCTATGGCATTCTCCTGCTTTTTTCTTCTCTTCTACCAAGCGATTATTCTTTTTTTCAGACAAGGCTTCAGAGAAAGTTTGGATGCGACCTGCACGAGCAGCTCTTGCCCCTGCGCTGGAATCTTCAGTTTTACCGTGCCCTTCAGCCTCGGCTTTGGCTTGAGTTTCGCATCTCTGAAGAGCTTTCTCACGACGGATTTCCTCCAGTGTTTTCACATGGATCTCTCCCATCGGCTTGGCAGCCTTCCCTGTCATCATCAAGAAATGAGGAGAAGCACCAACATTTAAAGAGAGTCCAGCAATATTTTAAGTCTCCAAAATTTGTCAGAGCACTAAGGAAAACTCATCTTGAGCGTTCCCAATAATGCATCTTAGAACAATATCCTTAGAACAACATTCTCCTCCTCCTCTGAGCCACTTGTATTTTGAAGACCAGCCCTATCCAGAGAGAACTGCTACACAGAAATGCTGCTTTACTTTATTACTTTTTCAGACTGCATTTCAAATTCCTGCTCCTGGCAGTGGTTCTATTCTAATTGTACGTAACGGTTCACAGAAGCAGCTAAAAACCTCGACAAGGCACAAGTAGAAAATAAACACACACCTAGAGCCAGAGTTCTGATAGTGGCTGTCAGAAGAGCTTCAGCACTCAAGCAAGAGGCGTCAGTTCTTTGTTTTCGTTTAAATTAGTTTGTAGGGATGTATGAAAGCAGTCCAAGTTCATGGAAAGGAAGGAGGAGAAAGCATATTTAATATCTAGCTGTTACCTCTCTCAGTACTGGTCTGTTTAGGAGGTAATCCCAGCCTGTCCTTCAGAGACTTGGGAACTCGAACTGCAAAACAGAAAAAGAACGAATTAGGGAGGCTGCATAATGTCAACTTCAGGTTCACATTTCAAAACAAGACAGGAAAGGTAACTTTGAATCCCAGTGATTACGACCTCAGCCAACATGCAAAAAGAAACATCACTGGAAAAGGACAAACAGAAAGACTAAATACGAAACCCAGGAATCCAATCCAGATGCCCGTTTAGTACCTGTCTCTCTCTTGGGTGCTTTGTCAGCATTTCCCGGAGCCTCTACCTTCTTCCCCAGCCTTTCAGCAAGGCTGCGCTTCACTGGAAGGCTGCCTACATCATCTTCAGAGAAAACAAGGAATATTGTAAGAACTTTTCTTTGCAGGAAGGTTTGAGAACAGTCAACAATAAGCTTCTCTTTTTCAAGCATATTTTCATAGAATTGCCTTTCAGCTGCTAAATGATTTTTTTTTTTTTTTCCGTTTCTGCCGTCAACACAGATCTCCACTGCAATGTATTTTCCTTTCATACATCACAAATACTCTTTAATGCAGTCATATATAGAAGGCAGCACCTATGTAACAGCTCGTAAAAAGTTCTCACCCACGGAGGCTTTCCGTTTTCCTTGTCTATCAGCAAGATCTACTCGAACCACAGGTTCCTCCCCTAAAACAAAAGGGAATTTTTTTTTCTATTTCACAGAAACCAGTAGCCAACAGAAATATTATCCTGTTAGCCCATGTCCAAAAAACCCTAGTCAGACACTGTTTTGACAGCTAAACCACACAAACTCATATTTTAACTATAATTAACATGGAAAAAAAATATTAATAGTCTCAGTGCTTGCTTCAAATTCCAGCTGAGATAGTAGAGAGTGAATCTGAGTCTGCTTGACACCTATACTTTGTGCAGAACAAAGCTGCATAAGCAAGCAGAATATTCTTAGGTGCAAATGCTGAGAAATATTCCTTTCTAAGGTGAATGTCTACGAGTAAAAGTACTTCCACACTTTTTTCCCTTTAAAAGGCATTTGCACAGCTCTAAACAATTTATACACAAACTCCTGTCATACTGTGTCCGCACCTGCCACTGTACGCCTCTTTAATGCTTCAGAAATTGCTTCTTATATAGCACTGGCTCCTACAGCTCGCTCTTCTCGTTACTCTTCTGTTTTTCAGTTACCCCCCTATTGGCATACTGACACTTTTTTTTTTCTCCTGCCACTGCACTTAACCTGAGCACCAAATCTTTCCAGTACAACCAGGGACTTTAAGCATAAAAGCACGTTTTGAACAGAAGGCAGCACCAGAAGGCTAACATGGGTGAATTGTTTTAATTATTGCTTAACCCTCCAGTTTAGGAGTAATGAAATCAAAACAAAAGCATTCATTATTACCTTTCTTGGAAGACACTGTCACAGTTCTCACCACTGTCCGGACATTTTCCTCTTCTGGAGCAGGAAAAATCATAGAATCAACGGGACGAAGAGAAGATCTTGAAGAACCTTCTGTTCAGAGCAACCAAAACGTAAGGAAGTTTACCCAACATAAAAAACTATCACAAAGAACAAAAAACTTTAAATGATTTGTTACTGTCAAAAATACAGCAGGCAGAGCATGTAAAGAAGAGAGGTGACTAATTTGCCTCTGATTGCCCTTTGAACTCCCATTTAGAATACCAGCTGGCTGAGAATCAGGTTGCTTTATGCCCCCAGCTAAAAATGGAAGTCTGTCCCTCAAGCAGCTCCCAGTCACCATCACCTGCCGTGAACAGGATAAGAAAGTAGGCAATATTAACTCACCACCGTGTCTCTTATTTTTTTCCTTCATCTTCTGCCATTTGATTTCCTCAAGTGTTTTTATTCCAAAATTCAGATTGCCCTCTCAAAACAGGAAACAGTTCATGAGACAGGCTTAGAGGCACTCACTGAGGACCACAGGTCCTCAGGCTTCTTAGCGCTCAGGAACTTTCTGAAGTATTTCGAATAAAGCCTGTCAACACTCCTCACAAGTGAAAGAGCCATAGAACCAATGGCATTTTGCCCCTCCTTTCATCCTTCAGGGTTCAAAATGTAGTTTTAATTTTAATCCATTTACACAATATTAGATCCATATTTTAATCCATTTACACGATATTAGATCCCTCTATCGTTAGATATGGCTTATCAACAGTGGTTGCAAGGCTGCACGTGCAGCCATTTAAACTCCATGCTGTGGCCCTGTTTTTTCTCCAAAAGTAAAGAAAAGGAGTTCACCTTTCTGACCCAATGGGCACATGATGGTATTAATGGCAGAAATGAGATCATGGAAATAACCGACTCCATTCAGCACCCCTACATTTTGTTGTGTTTTTACACCACGCTGCTTTTGACTTAACTGTCAAGTTCTTCTGATTTATCCTACTAAGGTGCTGGCATACCTTGTTTAGTAGTAATAGAACTGCCTTTCCGAGTGGAAATCACCCGTAATCCATTTTTGCCTTCCGCAGCTGGATGCTGGACGGGAGTTTTAGTTTCTTCTCCTTCCTCAGAAAGTTGGTCTGAAGGGGAAAAATCGATTCAGTTATGCATAGACCAGGTTGGTCATGATTACGTAGCTCATGCAGTGACACTTCAGCCCATGGTTCATATAAAAAACTTTGTTGCTGTTTTGTTTTTTTTTTTTTGTTGTTTGTTTGTTTGTTTGTTTTTAAACAGCTACACTGACCTGATGAACTCCTAAGTAGAATACACTAGGACAAAACATCTAGGACTCTAGATTCTCTTTGCAGCTTTAACTACTACACAACACATTGCTCTTCAGACAGAAAAAAGAAATTTCCTTCCTAGTTTCACATAGAACTTTACACAAAAGACCAGCTAAAGCCAGGAGTGGTTCTAAGCTTTCCTCCAACGTTTCAGCTTCTGTCCACTGACTGCCAGACAAAGCCACCAGTGACCTGGCCAGACTGCCTGCCCTATCGCTAGTCAGACCTCAGGTCATCTGTGATTTATACATTCATTTACAGCAAAGATTCCTTCCAAGAACCAAAGATTTAACACATTCATTTACAGCACAAATTCCTTCAAGAACCAAAGATTTAACACATTCATTTACAGCACAAATTCCTTCAAGAACCAAAGATTTAACACATTCATTTACAGCACAAATTCCTTCAAGAACCAAAGATTTACACATTCATTTACAGCACAAATTCCTTCCAAGAACCAAAACATGCTCACCATCATCATCTTCATCATCATCTGCAGCATTGATTACAACTGGAGGGTGTGTAGGGCTTGGGACATTTTCAGAGTTTTCCACTTTCGTCACCCCCTTAGCTGTGGAGAGGGATTTGACTGGACAGAAAGTTTGTTTTGCTGCAGTGACATCTGAGCCACTTTCAGATCATCGTCCGCGGACTCAGGCGGACTTGGCAGTGTAGCTAGAGGAAGAGGAGGATCATCGATAATATGGCAGTTTAAAACTTTGACCACAATGCAAAGAGATGGTAGCAAAGGCAGATAACCCGCACAGACAACGAATTCAGCATCTCCTTTTGCCCATCCCATCACTGCTTACACCGTGAACAATGATTTCCCTTCCAACAACAACACATCTCCCTACCACCCAGCAAAAGAGGAAACAACAGGAAGCAAACTGCAAGGCAAACATCACACAAAGCAAAGAGAAGCTGAGCACGAAAGCAGAAAACAAACACCAGCAGTACACTCGGTGCAGTACACCTATGACTGCAGACCTTTTCCTGCCCTCACAAATGAACAGTTACCTGACGCCCCCTACAGGATTGGCACCCACTAAGTAATACTCAAAATTAATTCTTCAGCGCTTAAAGAAAAAGGACCTAAACTCACTCTTGCTTGGTGGTAAGAATTGTCCATCGATGTAACGTCCCTTTGCATGATGAAAAGCACAGTTGGCTTTCTGACAGCCTCCCGGCTGGTTCTCCCAGTAGCAAGGAATCTCACTGCGCTTTTTCTGAAGACAGAAAGAAAGAAAAGCTCGTGATAACATGCACCTGAGGCTTGCAAAGAGATGCACAGCTCCAGATCGTGACAGCTGTCACAACACAGTGCTGAAACATCATTCCAAAGGTCAGTTTCTCAGTTAAGTGTAGTATTTCTGGGCATATTCACAAAGTTTGCATAAGCTGTAACCACTATGCACATTTAGTTTGGTCATCACTCAGTTTGAGAAGACAGGCACTCTCAGACATCAGTTGAGGGTGGCTTAAACTAATACACCTAGGATTATACTAGGATTATTCAGAGGGAAAAAGAACATCTGAAATTGCCTAGGTTAACCCTGTCTAGAACTACTTCTTGGAGACTTAGTTCTGCTGCACCTTTAACTTTCCCCACTTCCTACCCCAGGCAGCTACAACAGCGTTATCTGAAGGACTGTGGGTCAGAAGACACCTGATAGTTCATTATCAAGCCTGCTCCCATGAGGATAGAACAGCCTGTTTATTACCCCCCTGCTCCAGCAGGTTTTAGCAGTCTATTTAACAGCTATTCTGCATCTCTTGAGAAAACTGTCAGCATCTAATAAAAAAAAATAAACAAATATCTTGCTAAGACATACCTAAGGCATTGATTTTATTTCCCTCTGCTTCCTCCCACCCCCTCTCTTGGTAACAGAAACCAGTATGATTTTGAAGCAAACAAATCTATCCTGCAAAAGCACAATCAGTACACCTACGGCACTGAAAAATGCTTTTGTGGATTTATTTTGAGAACACATTGTTAGGCACTCACGTCAATTTCCATGTGTCTGAATCGGCAGACATTCCTGAAACAACGACCCTCCTGCCACAGCTTGCAGACCGTCTCATTGCCCAGAGCAGCTTCGCAGTGGCGGTAGGCACATTTGTCTCCCTGGAACCAAAAGGAAACCAACAAGGAAAATAGAGTACAGCCTCAAAAATGGCCATGCTGCTGCCTAATGGTGCTACAACTGAATTCACAATCTATCTGGTTCTCAAGTTAACCAAAGACCAGTGTGCTTCCTCCTCCTAATCTACTCCTTCCTGAAAAAAAGGGGGAAAAAAAGCAAAGCAAAGGAATGCCAGCCATACCTTGCTACAGGTAGAATAGAAATAGAAGTAGCAATCGTCTCCTTGTTTAGACATGCCGACGAGTTCTGCTAACAAGCTCGGGTTCTCTCCACAGGGACTTCCTCTGCTCTTGGAGAGAGCTGTCTTCACCCTTGCTTGGGCTGAAAGTCTTCTACTGGCTTGTGATCAGTGAAATCTTCTTTTTAAAAGTAACCCGAAAGAAAGTAACAAGTGAAAAATAATGAGGAACGAACATTTTTCCAGCTTTCTTCAGTTAATCAAATCAAGTTATCAGTCTCTCAAAGAGAGCAAAGCCTTGAAATCAGCTGTTACATGAACTAACTAAATATTAAAGTTCTGTAAAGCTGCCAGGAGCTTTGTCAGCAAGCGTTCTCTTCCACATCCTCAATAATATGACCTGGAGCACATCTGGAAGCCTGAAAACGGAGTCACTCCTTAAAAAACCACCTGATGATACATGCAAGTCAGTAATCAACTATGGCTACAAATAACTTCTCTAGAACACAGTTAGGACGCATTAAACAGCACGTTCCAGGCCCTGTGGGTCTTCGATTTCACCTACCTGGAAAACCTCAGCAAAGTTATCGATCTTCAAAGGCTTCCAGTTAACTGCTCCTGTAGGCCGAACCAAGACTGAATCCGTGAATTAATAATAAAGGGGTAGGAAGAATTTTCCTCCTCACTTTGCCAAGGGAACCTCTCATCCACAATTCAAACATAGGATGCGCTTTTAAACAGCTTATAACTAAGAGAGGAAGCAAGTCCATTTGAATGCTCTCTCAGACTGGATGCAGCCACGGTTAGTTAGCTCTTCAAAAAAATAAAAAACAAAAACCAAAACAAAACAAAAACAAAAAAACCCAGCGCATTTAGAGATGAACTCGTGATTCAAAGTGGCTGCAAAAATGAGGCTCCATCTTCCACAGCCGGACAATTTAACTTTTTTTTTTTTTTTTTTTTTTTTAATTTAAAATTCAGCATGTTCCAATCTCTGGTCTTCAAGATTTCTTCACCTATTAAGAAAACACAAAAACCTTTCCCCGTCTTTATTACCTGTACAGCAAAAAACATACCAGTGCATCTAAATCCACAGATGTGCATACGCATACACACATCTGTGTTTATACACACACGAGGAGGGAGTGAGAGAAAGTTAGCGAGAGCGACAGTGAAAATCAGAATTTTTGCCTTTTCGACACAGAGAGCGCGTAAAAATTCTCTCATTTTGAGGGAACTAGAAAAAAATGGAGGCTCTACAAAAGATTTTGATGAGTATGCCTTCGAGGCCGATGCTTTGTAACATGAGGGATCTGGGGGCCAGCACACAAATATGCATACGGATGTACATGCATACAGGATAAACATATCTATACACACAAGCGTGCACAGTAGATGTTGTATGATCTCCATATCGAGAACAACTCGTAGCCCTGATCAGACATGTAGAGTTGCAATCAATTAACAGCAGCAAGACAGCAGATCAAGGGTACAGCAAGCTTTGAGAGGCAGGGGAATGCTCACTTTGCCAGTGGCACGGCTGCATGATACCAAGGATTTTGAATTACTTTGATTTTTTGGAAGCAATTTGGTTTTTCTTTCTGCGCTGTAGCTGTGGTGGTTTTACCGTGCTGGGCAGCTAAACCCCACAACCGCTCTCTCACTCCCCCTCCTTTAGATGAGGAGGGGGAGAAGTAAAGCAAAGAACAACTCACGGGTTGAGATAAGGATAATTTAATTAAAGGGAAAAAATTATAATAATTAAATAAAGACTACCATTAACTAAACAATTTAACTAAGGGGAAATAAAAAGGGAAAGGGGAAAAGGGAGGGGAAAAGGAAAAATAAAAAGAAGGGAGGAAAACAAACAAACAAAATAAATGAAGGCTATATGGAAGTGCAGAGGAAAGAAATTACTCTCTACTTCCCACAAATGAGCCATGATTGACCACGTCCTTGAAGCAAGGCCTCAACGCACGCAGCCGGTGTTCGAGAGGAGGACCGACGTTTTCCCAACGAGAGCCCACCCCTCCCCTCTTCTTCCTGTTTCCACCTTTTATTGCTGAGTGGGACATCACATGGTATGGAATATCCCTTTGATTGGTTTAGGTCAGCTGCCCTAGTGATGTTTCTCTCCTCACCTTTTTGCCCACCCCCTAGGAGGGTTAGAGAAAGGCCCAATGCTGTGCCACTGCTGCTCAGCAGTAGACACAACACTGGTGTGATAACACTGCTGTTCCAGCTACAAGTACAGAGTACGGCACTGTATGGGCTGCTGCAGGGAAAGTAAACATTCCAGCCAGACCCAGTACAGTAGCAAATACCACAGGTTTGCCATCACGTGCTGTTCCCTAATCCATATATCCATCATCATCCATTGCTGCAGGATCATGAAAGGTTAGAGAAGACGACTTAGGTCCAATTTAACAGCCAATGAGTTTTCGATGAGCAGAGCTGCAACAGATTTTATTTCGCCACAAGCATTTTTTTTTCTTTTTTTCTGATATGAAGTCAGAAATTTTGATTTTTTTTTTTTTAAAGACACCAAATGTCACAAAACCTGCAACCAGTTCAACTTAGAGTGATTCTGAATCCTTTCATTAAAACGCTGCACATTTCTGTGCAAATTATTTCTGACTCTTCTGGACAAAAGTGGATGAAATAGTTCTTACAAATTAATAATAAAAGGTTGGAAGCTTTTACTCACACAAACACTAGTGAATTTTCCAGGAAATATTGTTTTGGCAGGGAATTTTCCCAAATCTAAAATAAAGAGAGGAAAAGTTGGGTTCTCATATTAGTTACTGCTTTTGACTGCTGGACAAAGGGAATAAAAACAGTAGTTAAGTGCAAGGTTTCCTTCTCTTCTTTAGTATGGATAGGAATCGTCACTTCGGACCTTTAGCACCTTCAGAAACACACCCAGTGCCATGCAGGTTCCTCTGCAGCTACTTCTAACAATTACTGGTGCTCCTTAGCATGGAAGTTTGACTCAAAACACTCTCCAGATTTAGCTCTTTTGACTGCCCAAGGAGCTCATCATTTTGCTTGTTGCCTTCCATTTTCCTGAACACACCGGGAACGCTGTTCAGAATCTGAATGGATCTGGTCTAAGGAATGGGAAGAAAGCAAAACCAAGGATTAAATTCCAAAAACGCAGTCTCATTTTAAAAAGGACCTCAAAAGCTTTTTTTTTTTTAAACTGACATCTGCTAACAGAGCAATCCAAGCGCTAAACCAACTGAAGTTGCCCCTGAAAGCCTGAATAAAAATGAGTAACTCTGGTGCACTCAGCAGGTCTGTAATAGAAGTTGGTAAGGGTTTTAGATTTCTTTTTTTTGCTCCAGGGTGCTGGTAAAATTTTTGCATTAAGAGATTTTGAACCTTTTGTACCAAAGAATTAGAGATGTGCTACAGTGCCAGTAGCTGGGGGTCTGGAAATACACACCAACAAGTGTCATAAGCTTTGCCTTTGCTGAAGGAAGATGAATAGCACAAAGAAAATCTGTCTAGTTTGTTTTACAGGCTTGTCTTTCTCAGTACGGAACAAACTGACCTCCCTGGTCTAACTTTGCAGTTGACTATTCTGCCTTTGTCCTGCAGAGAAGAGCAAGAAAGGAACAAATCTATTTTTGCACCCCAAAAACGCATTAGAGGAGGATTATCACACCCACCTAAGGGTACTTCCTTGTTTGTTTATAAAGCACAAAGCATTTCTCTTGGACAGTCTCTGTTGCTGGCCTCTTTTGTGCCTTCCATTTATAATAAAGATATTAAGATGCTTACCCCTTGCTTGGTTTTTTTTTTTTGTTTGTTTGTTTGTTTGTTTTTGTTTTTTTTTAAAGAACAGTGGAAGTGGAGAGTCGGATGACAAGCAAGAACAAACACTAGAAACTCCTTGTTCTGCCCCTGCTTTTTAATCACCCAGCATCACCCCGGCTGCAAAACAGCCTCTGCTGATTTACCTGCTTGTTAAAGCACCCCACAGGCTGCAAGTGCGGTGTGCTAGGTGTCAAGTTATATTTAACGGTGCACACGTAACCATTCATCTTCCCACAGTCGAAGCACAGAACAGCCTCTTGCTAACACAACTCATCCCTGCTGCTGCAAGAAACCTCAAGGCCTGCAGGAAAACCTCAAGCTAAGAGTTCCAAAGCAAAAGCAGAAAACGCATCATTTGTACTCTTTCTATTTGAGGGAATTCTAGCTGCTAAACGCTGCCTACATCTGAGGACACGTTCTGAGGCTGCCGGGAAGGACACTCAACACCCACTGACAGCAGGAGTGCAAAGATGCCAGCCAAGAAGGCAAAGGTTAGAGATGAACGCTGCCTCAGCTTCCTCCAGCAGCCAGCTGGGGGTCACCTGTCAACACGCTCTCTGAGACTCGGAGCACCGAGTTACCGCAGCCGCCACGTACAGCTGCTCCTTGCTGGCCCAAACTATTTGAAGAGTCTTCAAACTTCAGGGACCTGTTTTACGACAGCCTCAAGATCAAATTCATCTGTTCCTGAAGGCGCTGATCGTCCTGCTGTTTCTGTAGCTGTCAAAGAACAATCCTGAACTGAGGCACTCGTCTGATCAAACAGTGCTTCGGCACAGATTTGTCTTTAGCTTGACACATCAAGGTGAAGAGGAATTGATTCTTGCAAGCAACCTCTCAAGCAGGGATCTAATAAGGTGACCAAAACGACAGATCTGTTGTGCAGATCTGAGCACGTCACTCTGCAGGGAATCACTTTCAAGCCTAAGATGTTTCACCCATCTCCCTGCCCCAGAGCGACACAAGGAAAGCTCTTAAGCAATTGCTAGCCTCTCCTCAGTGCTCACGAGTCCCAAATCACTAATTTTACAATATATAAACCATGGCAGCTGGCACCTAGTTGGCACACGGTGACACTGCACACGTTGGCAGTGCTGTCAGGAGCTGGAAAGTCAGGGGTGAGGGGGTTAAGGGAAAACCACACATCAGTTTAGCAACTTGGCTCCTGTAGGATACTTCCTACGGCAGGAGTTTTAGCAAAGTCCCTCCCTCAGAGGGACCTGCTGGCTAATTAAAACAGGACTTCTGCTGGAGCAGTCAGAAGGCAGCAGGGTATCAGGAGATATCCAGTGGGCATCACCGTCAGTCTGTGGCAGTTTGGGGTCCAGGTATCAGTGGTTATGCGTGGTTTTCTCTGCTTCACTTTCTCCAAAGCTGTGAAAAAATAGTTCTTTTACAGCACTGTACAGTCACACGTTACGGATGGAACCAGCTGCATCAACTTCCAGTACGACGGTGTTGGAAAAAGGTGCCTTTGGTGGTCAGGAGCACAACAGCTCTGGTGAGGTGTTATTTAAGTGTGTTCTTACATCTGAGTTTCCCCATAGCAGTATGTAGCTGAGGGGGTCCAGGTTTCCCAGGTAAGATTGATGTTTTCTCTCCTACCAAGCACCAGCCCAGTATACAAAGCTCTGTTAATAACACCCAAGTGTGTAGATGTTAAACTGAAACTGCTTTTAAACCTATTTGTTGTTACGAAAATAGCTTAATACACCATCTTCACAGGGTAAAAATTCACATGGAAGGACAAAAAAACCCAGAAGCGCTTCCTGAGCTTCAGTTTACCAACAGCACCATCGGATTTAGATCCTGGCCTGGCAGCCAGGATGCAGGGTCTGTAAGCATTGCTGCGATGTGCAAGTGCCAAGGCAGGTTTCTGGCCTGCCCTGAATAAAATACCTTTTTTTTTTTTAATACAAACAGCGTGCCAGGTACGCTGTAATGCCAATGTGCCAGCTCAATAGAGGATGTCAAACAACAGAGGCGTTTATCCTAATTTCTGGCATGAAAACACTTTTAACAGCATTCTTTTCATGAAGAAAACCCTCTCTATCTTCTCCAATGCTCCAGGATCTGCTGCAGCTGCAGCAGCCGCGCTGGTACAACCCACATCTTTGCCAAATCTTTTCAATAATTGTGCTTTACCTCGGCAATGTTGAGGTCACTCCTCTTCCTCCTCCAGCTGAGCAAGCAGCTCGCTGGCTCTGCCACACCGCAGGTGCGGAAGCGAAAGCTGGGAACACAGGAGTCAAACTCTCAGTGCTCACAAAGCCACCAGGGCAGAGCGCTGACACAGAGGCACCCCGGATCCGCTCTCCCTCCCCGCTGCGAGGCTCGCAGCAGCCCCAACCCGAAGCACACACAATGCTTCACATGGTGATGTCACCGCTGATTCTGAGTCCCCACGTGAGGATCTGCTTCACCACTCTCAACGTTGGTGTTGGTTTTTGATTTTTTTTTTTTTTTTTCTTTTAAACATTCTCAGCTTATGGGAAACCATCAGGTAAACCACAGATCGCTAGGGAAGAAGGCCCACACGAGGGAAGTCCGTGCTTTTCTTCCAGGCAGTGGCACGTGCTTGAACACGCCGCGTTCGACAAAGCAGCTCTCCCTGTTTTGCTCAGTGGCAACAGGCACAACTGCAACGCACACAGGTGTAGGCAGCACCTGCAGGTCCCAAACCCTTAACCCGTTTTTAGAGAGCACCAATTTTTTAAGTAGTGCTTTTCCCTTAATCCATGACCCCTTCTTTCCTTTATTTCTATCGGGTGGCTCTCCTCCATTTTCCTCCTCAGTGTCTGAGCAGACACTGGGAATCGTTTCCGGAGGAAGGGCACTACTGAAGCTCCTCCATCTACTCTCCGAGAAAAGAGAGTATGTTAAAGAATTCATCTTTCCTTTCTTTTCCCTTTTTTAAATACAATTTCTGAAATCAACGCTGCGGCCTGGCAGCAAATACCTACGGAACTAAAGATGATTCCTCATCCTCACTGTAACGTTGTAGTTAACCTCCCAACGAACCCATCTCCCCAGGAAGCGGCCATTTGAGATGGGAAGGGGCAGAGCAAGAGGAAGCTCTCCTTAGCCTAGCTCTTCCCCCAACACCACCTTGCCACCCAGCACCAAATTCAACTCACCTGCTCCGCCCGATCACTCGAACGGGCGTCCGACGCTGGCACACGCCGCAGCGGTGGTTCTGACGTGCCTTAAATCACCTCTCCGCAGAATATCTCGGGTCTGTACGCTCAAATAACGCAGTATTTGAGAAATAACGCCCAGAGCTCACACTCTGAGTGCAGCCCAACAGCACCGAAGCACCGGTAGGCTAAACATTCCAAACCTGGCAACAAGGCTGACCCAAGCAACAGCACGGAACCCTTCTGCACCTTCAGCGTGGACATCAGCGTAAGGAAACACAGACCTCCTCGATCCAAATTTTAAGCGAGAAACGCAAAAGGTCACCCAACCGGCTTGTTTTCAGCAAGCTAAAGGAGAAATTAAGGCGACAACCGGGTGCATCCAGAGTTAGTCAGATCCTGAAGGCAGTTCCTTGGGGGAACGGAGGAGCAACGCGCCAGATGAGGGCTGCCTTACAGCGCACCCCTTAGAGGCACTGCTACGGAAGGAAGGCAGAAGGTTGGAACTCGAAAGAACTTGCAAGGCGCCCGTTAAGGGGGAAATCTTTCATTTTTTTCTCAGCAGAACCTCCCCTCTCCCCCCTACCCCCCCCATGAAGGCAGCCCGGGGACTCTTTGCTTCCTTAGGGAGAGGGCAGGGACGGGGCAGGGTGGTGGGACAGATGGCCAGAGGGTCAGATGCACGGACAGACAGACTGCCGGACAGAGGGCCCAGCAAGGCCTGACGAAGGGTTCAGGAGCGGGAGGGAAGGGCAGGGCGAGGGGAAGGGCGGCCCCGGGCCTGACAGGAGACCTTGGGCCTAACCACGGGCAGCAGCTCCGCGTCTCACAGGGCCCAGAAGGGGCTGATACAGGGGGAGGGAACACCCCAGCCCCCAGCCCTGCCTCCAGGCCCTGCGCCCTTCACCCCCCCCCCCTCCCCTAAGGGCACCCCGACCCACAGGGCCCGCAACACGGCCTGCTCCCCCTCAGGGCAGCAGAGGGGAGCCCGGCCGGGCAGGAGGCCTTTCCCCTGCCCCCCGCTGGTCTATGTAGGGCTCTAGTTACCGGCGAGCAGGGATTTTTACTGATACTGGCCGGACAACAAAGACTACTTATTAGAGAAGTACAATTCTTTTTTTCCTTGTGATAACTTTTCTTGACCAAAAAACACGATTGTGAATGAGGGAAAATGAAAGATGTAACATGGGAACGTGCGGATACTCACGATGATGCAGCCTTCTATCCGCATGTTCGCTGCGCTGCTGGGATAGCAGCTGCGGGAGCCTGGCAGCAGAGGGCAGTGAAGCCAAGCAGCTGGGATCCTTCTCTGGGGAAGGGGGCACTGAGAAAGAGCTTCCAAACAGGGCACAAGTACTCAGCCTCTGGAGGCGGTGCCTGTCAGGCGTGAAGGAAAGGGATCCCTTCTGGGAAGATGCTGTGGGCTTGCTGAGGCTCGAAGAACAGACGGTGCTGGCTGCTACCAGCGTGCTGCAGCAGCGGCAAGACAGAGCCGTGGTGGTTTTCCTCAGCTGGGCAGCTGAGCTCCAGCACAAGCGCTCTCTCCCTGCCCCTCCTCCAACGCCAAGGGGAGAAAAGAGGCTGGCAAGGGCTCAAGGGCTGCCAGAAGGACAGGGAGATCACTCCACAAGGAGCGTCACGGGCAAAGCAGGCTCAGCACAGCCTGTTCCAGTCCAGCCCGGGGCCTGCTCCTGAGGGGGCTCTCCACAGGCCGTGGCCTCCTCCAGGCCACAGCCACCTGCTCCACCGGGGGCTCCTCCACCCGCAGGGGGGCCGCAGCGTGGAGATCTGCTCCACGGGGGACCCATGGGCTGCAGGGGGACAGCCTGCTCCACCAGGGGCACAGCCTGCTCCACCAGGGGCCTCTCCCTGCACAGGCCGCAGGGGAACTGCTGCTGTGAGCTTGGAGCACCTCCTGCCTCCTGCTGCACGGACCTTGGGGGCTGCACAGAGCTTTCTCACTCCTCCCTGAGCCAGACGCTGCTGGGCAGCAGCTTTTGTTCCCTTTCTTAGATGCAAGATCTTCTTAAATTCAGTCCAGCCAAGTAGGAAAAGTAAATGTGGACAGCTGTATCTTGGCAAAGAAGATAGTAGGGAGCAAGGAGGTTCAGCAGTCAAGATGGAAGGTGATGCCATGAGGCTTACAGGCTAGTAATGTTCTAGTGAAACCCAGCCTTCCTAAAGAAACCTGCCTACTTGATGTGAATAACAGACTCTGTTCAGCTCTTTCCTAACATAGAAACGGTGCTGACTGCTTCTTCAGAGTAACAGAAGTTCGTGATACTACTGAAATAGTTGTGGTTCAGATGTAGATCTGATTTCTCCTAAGCACACTGAATTCACAACTGTTGATCCTCCAGAGGAGGCTTTGCAATTGAACACCTGGAGAATAGGTAAATTTCCCGCTGTTGTTCTCCTCTCCTCTTGTTTTGTTTTGTTTTGTTTTGTTCCTAGTAGCATAGGCTTAAGACTCTGAAGAAACAGGCTGCTTTTTTTCATTTCCAGCACTGGCTGTTCCTCCTGAGCCCCGCCTTCTATTTTTGCAGTCATAGGATATGTGAATGTAAATTCGTGGAGAGAGGTAGAAAACTCTTTCAACTGGTGTTTTTTCGGCTATGTGGGGAGAACAAATAGAGTGGCTTTGAATATTCTGGCTCTTAATCAGAGCAGCATGTGGAGGGAGACAGATGCGTTTGCTTTTTTAGTGCAATGGCTTCAGAAGCAAGAGGGGAAAAAGCACTTTCTCTGGGAGCTGAAGAAGGTGTCCTAATCACCGGAGAGGTTTCTAAATGGCATATCTTTGCGAGCGTTCCTGTAGTCCGGAGGTTTTTGTTTGTTTGTTTGACGTTGGAAGATTTTACTCTTAATATTCACGTCCTTCAGCAGAAGTGAGAAATGTGATTTTATTTTGTGCAGTGTCGTGGACCCTCCGAAATCTCCTGGGAACGATGAATACCTCGCCCAGTACCAATGTGATGACGGTGGAGACAAGGAGAAAGCAAGAAGATCAAAAGAACGTGACCTCATTTCAAAAGAAACCGTTTTGTCCGGCAAAGAGTCTTGTGAGCCTGGTGAGAAATTGCGGCATACTTCCTCTCTCGAGTCTGACACTGAATGTAGCTCTAAAAACCTTTCCTCCTCAGCTGTTACAGAGAGATGCCAAGATACAAAGGACAAGACTAAAACCACTGAGAAAGAGCATTACCAAAGCAAGAGGGAACATGCTCCTAGTGAAGAGGAGAGTCAAAAAGCAGGTCCTTCCAGCAAGAGAAGGATAAAGTTGAATACAAAGAATACAAACTTGAGCTCCTGATTGGCTTCATGCTGAACTCTGTGCTGTTCTTGTCCTAATCTTGGTCTCTCCATAGATAATATGGTTTAAATCCAAATAGAATCGTGCGATGAGGAAGATCTCACTGCAACAAATTCAACATCTAAAATCAAAGTTGACATTTTCCGTGATTTTCTTCCTGAGCAGAAGTGTGCGGTACTCCTTTTATATTAACGTAGAGATTATTTCAAACAGTCTTGAAGTGCTTGATGACTTAACAGTCTGCAGATTCAAAAAAACCCCGATTTGGTAGACTATTTTTTTCCCAGTTTTGAATGACCACTAGGAAGAAGGTTATTCCGGCATCAAAAAAGTCATGTGGAATGTATCAAAATTTACTGAACCAGTAAGTAAAAATTATATTTTTCTATTAGTTCCATTGTTTCAACTCTTCAGACGCTTATGGATGGCATAGATAACAGAGGGGAGATCGTGGTAATCGGAGCTACCAACAGACTGGATTCTATAGATCCTGCTTTACGAAGACCAGGACGCTTTGGCAGACACTTCCTCTTCAACTTGACAAATTAAGAGGTGAGAACTTAAATTCAACGTTAGTGCTACCATGGCAAAGTCCAACTTTATAGGAAAAAAAAATAATTGACAACTTGAACAAAAGAGTGACACGTGGAGACACTGCGTTGTTCCATGGAGGGCAAATCTGGTACTGGATATATATGGTCAGGATGATACCACCAAGTAGTTAGTTCTATAATCAAACCTTTCATTCCCAAAGTTGTACCTGTTTGCTTAATTATTTAGTCCACTTGGGTGTTTTCATCATGAAGTTGTGTTTTTGGTCTCAGTCCTTCGCTTATGAATGAATAGGGGACGTGTTTGCATTTGATTGTGCCCCTGCTCGGTGGTAGTAGTTTGAGTCATAATTCTTTTCTTCTTTATAGTAATTGTAGCAATTGGAAGCATTGTGCCAGAAGTGCTTTCTGTGAATTTACTGACTGGAAAGCAAATGTGATGAAGTAATGAGACTGTCCCAATGAAAGCTTGCTAAGTTTTAGAGAAGTTTTTTGGACAGCAAAGAAATGTTTCTGGATAAATTTTTCATTACAGTATTTTCCTCTGGGTCCTTAGGTCTCGTAGTTTGGAAACTTGTTATTGAAGCTATAAATGCCTTTTCTTTCACTGTAGGTTCCTAGAAAAAGTTCAGTATAACAAATAAGAAATATTCAATTTCCTGGTTGACAATGCAGAGTGTATATTAAATAACTGTAAAATACTTGAAAGTTGAGCAAGTAAGAAAAGTGTATTAGTAGATGAGGGGTTTTGAGGGAGGACTGTTTCTTTTGTCTGTTTGTTTGCCTTTTGGTTTGTTTGTTTCTTGTTGGTATTTTTAAGGAAAACTTGGGACAAGCTAAAATGCAATGATTTTGCTTCAGGGTTGGAAGAGAAATTTTCAGGATTCATACTTGTGACTGGACCCCTCAGCCACCGGACATGTTGCTTGATGAACTAGCTGAGAAATGCATTGGTAAGACTGAAACAGAAACGGATTCTTGCCTGTGACCAAGTTGTAAAGAACCTTAGCTTGTACCAGGCAGTACCCATGCTCTTGTGCCTTGCTGCACAAGTAGTCAACGAGGCAGCTGGCACGCCTTCATAGCAATCTGTGTGAGATCCTTTCATCTATTTACTCTTTGTTGTCGTTCCTCTTGTTGTCTGAGAACATTAAATGGTTCTGGGGCATCTTCCTCAAGAGTATAGTTTTTGATGAGGAGTCTGCTTCAGCTGCATAAGCGCAGGATATCAGGCAGTGAGCAACATGAAACTTCCCTGCAGAGCGGTAGCACTTTGAATTCCCTGTTAAGCTGTTTGGTTTTGGCATTACAAATTCTTTAAATGTTGCATGTTGTAAACCTGGGCCTTGACCAATGTAACGTTTGATTTTTGTTTGTTAGGAGACTGTGGTGCAGATATCAAATCCCTCTGTACTGAAGCTGCGCTGTGCTCTCTACGCCGATGCTATCCTCAGATTTATGCAAGTAGGGAGAAGTTGCTACTAGACGTTAATTCTATTAAAATAAAAGCAAAGGACTTTTTCATGGCTATGAAGAAGGTTGTTCCAGCTTCAAACCGGATCAAGGCTTCACCCGTACAAGCACTATCACCCATTTTCAAGCCGCTTTTTCAAAGATCAGTAGAGAATATTTTACAAGTTGTGCAGAAGATCTTCCCGCATGCACAGCTTGCACTAAAGGAGGACCGACAGCAAGGTATAACCACAGCATCCACTTCTTTATAATTCTGCTAAAGCAAAAACTTGCGGTTTGTGCAATCAACTTATAGCTTTCAGACATAATGGTGGTAGAATTTTATTATTTGCATGTGCATGTCTTTTTTTTGGGCAAGTCTGGAATACAACGCATAGGTTTTATTGTGGATTCGAAACTGAAATGCCAAATGGAAGCTCTGAATGATTCAATACACAGTAAAGGACGATGTGTTCTCTAATGAAGCATCCTGCTTCTGACGGCAGCTAAGATAATTAGCATTTGTAGAGGTTGACTTGAGGTTTGAAGTATAAGGCACCTATTTTTCTTTAAAAAATCAAAACTCAGATCTTTGGAGGGGAAGCATTTCTAGGTCAATGTTTCTAATTCCTTTCTGAAGAATGTCAGGACCAGGATACAAGTATAACTGGTCTAAGCTAAATATTGTTTTAGCTATCATCATTTTTAACCAGTCTCCTAATTTAAATGTTTGTGGATCGTACTATACACGTGAGATCAGTTAGCATTGATACTTACTAGATGAATGGAATTCTGTGGCCATCACATCCTTTATCCCCGTGCTTTCATTGTGGGAACCTCCTCCAGAAAGAAATGGTCTTGTTTGTTTTTTTTTTGTTTTTTTTTTAGCTATTTAGCAACTGCAGAAATTGTTCGTAATCTCCTTTATTCTAAGGGGGAGAAAAAAATCACCAAGAGTAGCATACCTTATACATACACATCAGTGGGACTTAGTAGAGCTTTGTAGGGCCTTGTGCCATCTCCTTAGATCTGTGGTGGGCTGAACTCTAGGAAATAGCTTTCAGTGTGTGCTCTCAAATGAAGAAAGGGTTTTGGCACAGATTTAGAAGCTGTATTAATGGAAGAGAAAGAGACCAAGGCTATTCAGGAAAGTTAACAAACCTCTTTTGCCTTTCAGAGCATTTCAATCCTATTTTAAAAGATGATATGTTTGACAGTGATGACGATGCATCCTTGGTTTCTGGAGATGAATTAAAAGATGGAATGCCTAACGGACCAGAGAAAAAATGCCTCTGTTTCAGCAGGTAAAGAAAGATAGATCCCTGTTATGTTTAAATTCTCAGGTCTGCTGAGTCTTTGTAAACAGTTCCAGCTGTTAAAAGTGCGAGGGGTGGTAGACGAAGGGGCAACATCAAGTTTGTGTGTTGAAGGGGTGCTTGGTATTCACAAGAAGAAAGGGTGGAGGGACTAAAGTTGTAACGAAGTTGCTCTGAATGACCAAATTGGAAAGCCCAGGCTTCTCTTCGTAAGCCAAAGTGATCCGTAGACTACCAGAACACGTTGACTTAATCCATGGCATTCTTTGAAAGACTCAAGACCACATAAATGTGCAGTCTGTCCTTTTAGCTAAAAATACCCCAACTTTGTGGGTTTGTGTTGCCACCTTTTGCCCTTCTGTTTTCCAGGATTGTTAAACCAGTAGTGAATTATGTAGCAGAAAGAAAACTGAGAAAGGGCTTGTTAAAACACCTTGAGAAAAAATTGAATGGTGTCTTTATTTGTTAAGCCACCAAGTTGTGTTAATCTTGTGATATTTTAGTATGGAAGTCATGCAAGCCCACAGTTGGAAAGTTAGATCATGTTGTCACAGCTGGATCAGTTATTTTTCTCAGTTTCTATTGCTGTGCTGTCCAGAAGATTTTCTGTGCTTTAGAGCAAGGCTAAGTCTCTAGCATCTTTGATTTAAGCCAGCAGAGGTACAGCCTGATTGTAGTGGGGAAACAAATGGTCCTCACCAATTTATTTTTAAATAAAAATAAATTTATAATAAAGTAAATAATAAATATATAATAAATAATAAATTTATAATAAAGTAAAGCAAGATTGCAGGGATATTAATTTGCAGTCTTGGTTTAGTAAAGAATAGGAAACACAAGGGAAGAAGGTGAAACAATTGGAATGAGTGAATAACTTAACTGGAAATCTTACATGTATTTAATGTACCGCTGCCATTTGGATTATTTGGGGAGGGAAAAGAAAGTCTATAGGAAAATTACTTGGAACATCTGTGTGTCTATTCAGCACCTCATTTATAAGCTTGTTTTCTTAACTCTTGTTCTAGGAGTGCTTTCTGCGAACCAACATCATGCCAGCCCCGTCTGCTAATAGTAGGAAAAGAAGGGTACGGCCAGGTTTCTTAAGTGGCACCCGCGGTGTTGCACGCTTTGGAGAAGTTTCCCGTTCACACCCTGGACCTTTCTGTTCTGCTTACAAACGTTGCACCGCCAGAAGAAATCTGCGGACAGGTACCTTTTTTCTTTTTCTTCTCATCAGATTCACTGACTGTATGTAAAGGATCAATGGAGTTGCAAGTAAGGTGAGCAAAATTAATTGGTAATGGAGGTGGCCTTGTTTTAATGTGCTGGGATGTTTGCTTCTGTCTGAAAATCCCCTTTTCTTTTAGACAGCACCACAAACAATCTGGATGTTGTACATGTCCACATTTTCCATACCCAGTTTTACAGTGAGACTGTTGCTAGCAGCTCAGGAAGCTGGGCGGTGTTGCTAATAAACATCTCTTTGTGGAAAGAAATGCTGCTCATGTCACTGGGATCCAGAAAGTAGTTCTCATTGCCTCCTAAGACTGTGTGCTCCCAGTAGATGGCTCTGTATCAGACTGCATGTCGGCTACTTTTTGTAGCCTTCTTCTAAATTATATTAGTAAGGCAACCAAGGTTTGGGGCTTCTGTTTATTTTGTTTTCGCACGGACATACACAACTTGTGCTGTTGCAGTATGTGCAATAAAAGCATTAACATTCAGAAAACACTTCATTTGCACGGTGATGTGGTTTTAACTAGAAAAAATGAACAGATTTGGTGTTTTTACTTTTAGGCAGGAAATCCATTTTCTTGTTTGGCATCACTACCTTAAAATATTTTTACCTTTAGTGGAAACGTTTGAGAGCCATACAAGTAAGGACAGACATGTTACACGACTGAATACTGATGTGTCCCTTAAGAGGGACATTTCCTTTCTTTGTTATGCGATGATTGTGACTGTGGCCATATAGCTACGGTGTCTAGCCACTGCCTGAATATATCCTTCCCATCTTCTGACTAGAGTTCTCGGAATACTGATAATCTGAAAGGGTGCACAGAGAAATTCCTTATGTGAAAGGATGCTTGCCACTCTGTTCACGCAGTTTCATTTCATGGGGCAGTCAGATGGCTATGTAGCTATGTATTAAGAGGTTCTTGTACGTGTTTTAGTTTTCTTACCCAAGCTTTCCTTTTCACTAGCTGATCCGAAATGCTCAGAAGACAGCACCAAGCACTATTTATGTCCCAGATATCCATTTATGGTGGGACAACGCTGGACCTGCCTTGAAACTTACTTTTCTAACTCTACTACGTAACATTCCATCATTTTCGCCAGTTTTGCTGCTTGCTCCGTCTGATGTACGTCACTCAGATCTCCCAGAAGAGGTATTTGTCAATACTTTCCTTACTATTTCTTCAGTGTCTTGTAATTTATGAATGCTTTCAGCATCAAAATGCTGTGCTTTCTTAAATGCATGCTGTTATTACTCAGGCACCCTAACAAATCACTTAAAATTTGCTTAGAGAAAAAGAATACTGTGAAAGCATCTGCTTCAGGTTTTTTCTGAATCAAGCAAGTGACTTTCACCCCCTTCTCACACATGCAAATAATAAATTAATACAATAATTCTGGTGGCTACAAAGTGGTTCAGTCAAGAATATGCAGTGCTTGAAATGACAAGAGGATGTTTTTACTAAAGAGATGTCTTCTGACAGTCTGCCATTCCATGCTATGTTGGGTAAACTGCTAATAATGCAATTTAGTAGAGAATTGAAACACTTTGATTAAAAAATAAATAAATAAATCAGTTTCTTTCTTCATATAGGCCAAAGCTTTCCAAACTGGAAAGCTGAGTTCCAATTTCTGCTAAAGTAACTTTGGAATCGAATTCTAGTTGTAGTCCTAAATAAACTGTAGTAAAAGTATGTGCAGAACTTCATTGACTTCTGAGAGTTTACATTAAGGGAAGGTGCCCAAAACAGGACCACGCTGTTGTCATTCTGATGATTTGGTCTCAGTCATTGGGGGAAGAGAACGGGTCTTACCTAGACGTGTTTATTATCAACTGCTTTGAAAGTGCTTGAGTTCCCACAGAAGTTTTTGTACAGGCTGTAAATTCCTTCTAAAATAAGTAGTGAAATTCCTCACCTACCTTTTAATACTAGAACTTGAAAATGGAGGAAGACGTAGAGGTACTAGCTACTTCAGACACCTTTTGGTAGAGAAATAAAAACTCAGCAAAAAGCCCTCACTTGTCTGCTGAAGCCTTTCTCTTCCCTCTATAGCCATAAAGGTTCTAAGTAAAGGCTGCAGCAAGGCAAGTAAATACAAAGGAGGCACTGCTGGATGTGGTGAAAGCCATTACTTTACCAGTGTAGCGTACAATCCCTTCAGCGAGCATTAATTCTACAGGTGATTCTTAAAGGTGATATTTGAATTTGCCGTGCCAGCCTGTGAAAATGTAGCCTTTTAAGGCCAGGAAGATAACTTTTTTCAGTTTGTGTTCTTCAGGTTATTCTTAATTTGAAAAGGTACTCGTCTTTTTGGAATAGAAGATGAGTTTTTTGTGGCCTTAAATCTGAAATGTCTCTCGTCCTTCTGCTTTAGATCCAAAAATTATTTAATAAGGAATTTGGAGAAGTGTGCAATATTGAGTTGCCTGGTAGGGCAGAGAGAGCATCTTTTTTTGAGGACCTAATTCTAAATGAAGTGGCTAAGCCTCCTGTAAAGAAAAGAGGTGAGGAGGATATGAGAAGTACATCTAAAACTTTCCTATCGAAGTTACTAGCTCTTTGGGCTTTGCTTTGGTGGTCATTTTCTGTCAGTAATTTGTCATATGCTTGTATTTGAGTACTGTAAATTGGCTAATTTTTCCTGATGAATTGAAGTTGATTGGACATTGGAAGTCGTGCCTGTAGCACCACCAGCTGAGCCTCAGAAGCCACAAGAGTGATCCCCACAAAAGTAGGGATGTTGGAGGAGGAAGAGGAGGATACCTTGCGTGACCTTAGAATTTTCTTGAGGGACGTTACTCACAGACTTGCCACTGACAGACGTTTCAGGGAATTTGCAAAGCCCGTTGACCCACAGAAGGTAAAGTAGTGCTGATCTGTGTGTGTCTGTAACTTCTCAGTGTTCGTATTTCTCAGCGTTTTGGGTGAGGTTCAACTTTGTTTTTAGGGCTGCACTGTAAGGATTTTGCAAGAAGCAGAGGCAGTGCTTTTACTTCTGCTGACTCTCAAATGTGTCTTATGGGATTATTCACTGAAAGCCCTGGTTTCATTCTAAAAAGCCAGTCCAAATGCCAACACAGTTTCCTCGTGAAAAGGCTTTGATATGTAGGCGTGTCACAGCACTGAAAAGCACAGAGATCTTTCCTTATAATTACAAACAGTATTTACAGGACTACTTTAATGAAGTCTGAAGCCCTTTATTGGACTGTCAGTTCCTGTGGGAACAGGAATAAGAGCAGCAGTTTGTAAAAATAAGTTTTGAGATCCTGTTCTCTGTTTCATCTGGAACTCCTCAATAGGAATCAACCATAAGTGCAGTGTGTTTTCTTTTTCCTCCAATTGGCTGCTTAGATGCCTTTTTCTCCTTAATTTATGAGATAAGCCTAAACTAGGGGCGTATATTTCAAAGACAGATGTAACTTGAATATACCTGCGGATCAGCAAAGTTGTCTTCATGTGGGCCTCCACTGGCTTTTCTTCCCCTTTTCTCCTAGGTTCTTGAGCTGTGAAAAATCTAGACAGATACATATGTCCTCATCTGAACTGGTCATTAGTCTCCTCTTCTGGTCTGAGGGAAGAAATGAGCACCTCAGGGCCCAGTTATCTCATTCTAAAGTAGATGCCTGCAATAGGTACTTCACAGGTGCAATTCATGCACCTTTTCCTCAATGTCGACAACAAAGAGAATGCCGGATGGCTTGCTCAGCTTTCACTGTTGTGATTTTCTGAAGCAAAGTGAAATGAATCTCCCACCCTCAGTGTTTCTTCTCTACCATGCACGTGCTTCTGACCTCCCTACTTCTTGTTGTCCTCTCCTAGCCGCTCTAATGAAAAATGAAAGAGCCCTTCCATTTTTGAGAAGCAAACTGGTTAATTTCAGCGTCTTCTCATGCATCGCAAATGTTCAGGGTTTTTAGGAAGTCGTTTATTTAAAGTTTTCAGAATAATTTTGGTAGACAGTGTGCAAGGTTAAGAAAACCTCTGAATGCTTGTATTTGATCTGCAGGTACCTGACTATGCCACAAGGATTAAAGAGCCGATGGATCTTTCAACAGTTCTGACTCATATTGACTCGTGCCAGTACCTCGCTGCAGGAGACTAGCTGAAGGACATCGATCTAATCTGTAACAATGCCTTAGAGTACTACCCGGATCAAAGATCTACAGGTGAGGATGTGCTTTTTAGCCCTAGTTTAAAAAATCTGTCAAACGTATAGATGGATAAATGCTGTGTGCGGACAATAGACTTCGGATGGATTAGATGATTTTGGATGTCCAGACTGTAAATATTTTATCATTTTGCTACTTGGACATGGAATTGTGATATAAGTGTTCCCAAGGAACTAGTGCTTTTGTTTTAATTAACTTCAGTGTTGTTATGCTGAAAATATTCACTGAGAGAACCTTTCGGAACCAACCTATGAAGAAAGCAATTTTTTTCTGTGATCAAAACAGTTTCATTGGTTGGTAGACAACATTCAGTTAAAGTGTGTAAAATTTCAGATCGTCACAGCGCCTATGTTTTGCAAGACACTGCATATTCAATGGTGAGGAACGAAACGGATACAGAGTTTGGACGACTTTGTGAACAAATTAAAGAATCTCGTGAGAAAAGAGGTACGTGCTTTAACACTAAGGATTTGAAGACTTGTCTCTGCATTTGTAACTGAAAATGCACGACGAAGATCTTTGGTATCTATTCTTTCTTGCAAGGTTGCACCTCTGCAGCGTGTGCTCCATGCGACAACTCCAAGTCACCACAGCAGAACCCTGCTACTGAAGACGAGAAACCAGATGAAGAGAGTAATGAAAATGAGGAGGTGCCAGCGGCACCTGTAGATGCCAGTACACCCATTTCTAATGGCAAGTTGCATTTTATTCAGCTGCTCTTGTCGTTCATACCTTCTCTGTTCTTGAGGCGTAACAGGTGTCTCTGATGCCTGGCTCTTTATGGCAGAGGTATTTTGTTTTCAAATTGACTTCCAAATGGGAGAGAGAAATCCAGAGGTCATTCATTCAATATAGTGATGAATTAAAGTTCAAAGAAAGTTGGTTCATTTGATGTACTCTTACTGGAACTTCATTTTGTAAACAGAACGACCCCCCACTCAAGGATATGACAGCTTCCCTCCCGTACTAAAAATGATAGTACTCACCCTTGTAGGAGCAGCAATGTGAAGAAGATCAAGGGCAGTAAGAAGGGTTCGAAGCTTTGATATAACAAGCCTTACACTTTTTTTGACAGAGCTCCTAATAAGCATCTTTAGCAAGGTCTGGAGATGGGAGAAAAACTCAAACTAGATTTTAATTCTAGGATGTATAATGTCAAGCTTGACTGTTCCTCTGAACAGTCAATTGAATTTAATTTTTTTAAATTTAAATTATTAATTTAGTTTTTTTAATTTAAATTCAATTGAATTTAAAGTTTTGAATTTAAATTCCAATTGAATTTATTGAAAAAAATTCCAATTGAATTTAAAGTTTTTGTTGTTGTTTTTCACGAAACACTAAGCTTATGTGAAAGGTTTTGCTGCAATATCTTTTTGCCAAGGATATTAAGCTCAAGTTATCCACAAGAAAATGGTGGGGAGAGGGAAGCTTTAGTTTTGAAAGCTTTTTTTTTTTTTTTTTTTTTTTTTTTTTTTTTTTTTTCTCTCCAGGTTGTTCTTGAGCACAGCAGCGTTTCAGTGTCTGCCTGCCATTAGTTGCCCCACTACCAAGTCAGGAGGGTCAATTAAACTTGTGTGAGGCAGAATTTCTTTATCTGAATCTACATGGTTCACATAAATATATTCTTGTTTCCTTCTTTCCCTAGGATTATTCTTCTCCCAGTATTGAATGTTTCAACGGACACCGTTTAAGATCAATGAGCAAAAGCATCCTGCGGTGTTCAGTCTCCAGCTTTGAAGAAAGTATGGCGATACTGAGGGGAAATGTCAAGAGAAGATGCTTTTCAAGGTACTGTATTTCTATATGTTCAATCTCTGTTCGATTTGTAGATTGAAAAGCAAGAGAGAAAGCATGTGCAGTGAGTTGTGGCCTGATAAACCTCCGGCTAAAATCAGCAGAGGCCTATGAGCATGCTGATGGCGTACCAGTACCTTAAAACTAGAGTCCCTCTTCTCAGTGAAAGTCTCCCGCTTTTCTAAAAAAACCTGTTTTTTTTTTTTTCCCAACCCCTTTGAGGTGTTCTTGTGGTTTAGCCCGGCCGGCAGCTAAACACCACACAGCCCTTCTGCAACCCTCCCACCTCCCTCTCTGGAATGGGGGAGAGAAATGGGAAAGTGAAGCCCACGAGTTGAGATAAAGACAGTTTATTAAGACAGGAAAATAATAATGATGATGATGATGATGATGATAGTACTGCTACTAGTAATGTGTACAAAACAAGTGATGTACAATGCAGTTGCTCACTACCCGCTGACCAGTGCCCAGCGTAACCCCTAGCAGCCCGGCTGCCCCGCCCTATCCATGGTGCAGCGTGTTGCCATAAGGCATAGAATTCTTTGGCCAGTTGGGGTCGGCCATCCTGAGTCTGTCCCCTCGCAGCTGTTGCTGTGCGCCGATTCTGATCGCCAGTAGGACAGTGAGACACCGAAAGGTCCTTGGCTTGTTGTAAGTACTGCTCTGCAGCAATTGAAACATCGGGGTGGTATCAGCACTCTTCTAAACATCCTTTCACACATTCTAAGCCAAAACATAGCAACCTACCCGCTACTAGGAGGAGAACTAACTCTGTCCTAACTGAAACCAGGACATGTATCTTTTCCACTTGGGTGCTATTGCTCATAATTTTGAGAATTCAACATGAGCAAGCTAGGAAATGTGGGTACATACAGAACCGCGTGTATATGGCATGCAACAGACTTGGGATGTGGATCCTGCGTGAGGCCTACAGGCTTCTCTTTGTATACCATGGAGCACTGGCTTGTAAACATGGTGAAATTTCCCATCCTTGATGGGTCTAATACAACAAGTCTTTTCTCCCTTCTCTGCCCTGTCCTCTTTCTTAATGTAGGCAGTTGAGAAAGCCAAAATTGGAACGAAAAAAAGAATATAACACAGGTAAGTGGCTGTAAGTCCCCGGGATACCTATTTGTGCTGGTTACTGAAGAGGATGGCACTTGGTCACTCCATGGCTTTCATTTGGCCCCAAAGCCTTCTGTAGTCAGCTGAATTCACTCCTCAGTGACTTTTCTGTGAAGAGAGGTAGGTGCAAATAGGAGATTTTATGAATTCCTTGGGGAGGGAGCAGTGTGAATTGCAGCTTGGTAGGCACAAAGCAAACTGTTCTAATTGTGCAAAGTAAATCGATACTTGATAAGTTCAAACTCAGTTTTATAGCTGGCAAGCACAAAAGTAAACCTTAGCTGTGATCCTAGCAGCACAGTGGTGTAGCTCTTCCCTTCCCCTTGTCCTCTTGGCTCTTTTAATGACAGTGCAAGCAACCAACCTGTGCCAAAGGGTGCTGTATGGCAAACAATGGGCAGGCTTTTTTCTAAAAAGCACGAGTTTGAGTTATGTGGTGTTTGGGTGTTTCTCTTGAAACGATTCTTCCTTCCTTGAGCTGTTAGATCCTAATGCAGGAAATGGAAGTGCTGCATGCATAAACAGAGTAATCAAACATACACCTCTTAGGAAGAGGCTTGCAATGTCATAGTGTTTGTTTTGAGCACTGTTAGATACAGTTTGACATGAATGGAGTGAAAACGCCTTAGAGAAAGGTGTTGATTGTTCTCACTTTTCCAAGACAGAAATAACTGGAGTAGATTTCCCTCCTGCGTGGAACAAAAGTTGCACGTTTGTTTTTGTCTGGCTAGCTTTCAGTCTCTTTAAAAATTTCCCTACAGGTCCCAGTTTTAAGTAGACAGTTTAAACGTGCAGAGCGATAAAGAAGTGGAATGCAGTGGTTGTGACAACAACTTCTGACCTGAAACGTAAAGAAAAATCAATCCACTTCAGGGTGCCTTTTTTGTCTGTCTGTTTCCATTTTACAAGAGCAACGGTGAAATAAGGAGAATCCCATCTTCACTGTTTCAAAATCCTTTGTTTCTGCGTTTCAGTCACCAGAACACTGAGGAGTAGAGCTGGTGCAAAAACTGTGAGACGAGTCCACGGAGAAAACAGGGACTTGGAGCTGCGCCGCAGCTGTAGAGTCGGACACAGTCGGTACTCGACTACTAACTCGTCCATTCTATTTGACAAACTTATGACAAAGTAAGTCATCTTTTCTTGCAGACCTCTTAGAATGATCTTTCTTAGCAAGCCTTTGCACTATGGCATGATGTTGGCCTCGACTTGCTCTTTATTTTGACAGCAAAGAGGTATGGCTGCTCCTGGCATTTCCTTCCTGTTTACAGGGAGACACCGTTACCTGGCTAGATAAACAGATTTTCTTGAAGGTGCTATTTCAGCATATAAGAATTGATTTAAAAAACAACCAACAACAACAACAACAACAAAAGTGCTTCATGGCTTGCTAGTTTTGTAATCTCACATTTCTCCAGGAATACTTAATTTGCTGCATTTCACCATTACACTCGTCAGCGCTGCTGATTCTGGTTTATCACTATTTGCATTGCAAATCTCCTTGTCCAAAGCTTAAACTGATGTATGCACTGCTTGAAAACAAAACCTGAAGTTGCAGAGCAGAAGACTCAAGTCATTATGTTAGCCGCTGTGTAACCATACTGCTTTCCAAGCATAAGATGTCCAGCTTATTTTGTTTCTATGAAGAGTTTAAATGGCTCCCGTTAAGCAAAGATGTCCCCACACTGATACTTACTATTAAGCAAGGATTCCACCTCCTTTGGCTGAGGTCTGCTCCCTTACTCATATTCGAACATTCATCCAAGTAGCCTGCAATTCCACACTCTCGGGGGAAAGTCCATAGAATAGAAAAGGTTCCTCCAGTCTCTTCCTCAGCCTTTTTTTGAAGCATGCAATAAAGCAAAACATTCACAGGCTGCCCTTCCATGCAAAAGAAGGCAAATTAGTAAGACAGGAGCCACAAAACTGATTGTCCTTTAAAGTTAAAATGAGATTTGAAATAGATCGAGTTAGCAAGTGTTGTAAGTCTGTAGCTAAGTCTGGTTTTGCCAATGCAGCACAATTCCCTATCACGTAGCCAGAGCTGCTTCTGTAGCTCCAAGAAGCAAAACTGCTTTGACAAAATACTGTGTCATCAAAGCATTCGTTGGCTCAGTAGGCACGGCTCAGGTTCAAGAAGTTTGTGAAAAAATGAGTACTAACAGAAGCAGCAGGGTCCAAAGAAACACTTTATGTCCCCACTGCGAAATGAGGGGCTTTACCTTGAGTGTTATGCACACTGTCAATAGAAAAGCACTGTAACAGAATCTGCCACGGCAGTTTGCATGTTACTGAAAGACCATCAGAGTGGGACTGCAGCAAGATCATTGCGAAGTTACAAAAAAACCATGTGGGGGTGGGAGTTTAGTTGCGTTCGATAACACAATCTTAGATAAAGATTTTGGTCTTAACGTAAAAGTAAGGATGTCTACTGATCTCTTCAACTCCAACAACTGAAGCCCAAGTCTGAAAAATCGCCTTTAAGAATGCAAAGAAAATATTTAACTCTTCTGTATGTTCATACGTCGCTATCAAGCAAAGGAATGAATGCTGATGCCTTAACTATGTAGGGCTGTAGCTTACAGAGAGACTACACCTTCCTGTTTTTTTCCCTTTAAAAACGTTAAATGCACGTGAAATTATTTGGGGGTGTTTTCACATGCAAAGCCTAATGCAGTGCATGCAAGCCCTGTCATCTTCTTCCTCTAGTAGTGTCGCGTTAAGGGGTGTAGCCGATTGACCGTCACGGGTCCCGTCGGATTCAGGGTGCTGAACTATCACGGTCATGGATTCACCAACAACGCAGTACGGCCTCGCTCTAGTCGCATTCAAGGAGAACTCTCACAGCTAGGAAGAATGCAATTAAGTGCAATTTCTTACGGCGACAGGTACACAGGTTCTTTGGATTGTCAGTGATAAATTCACCGTCTGCAAAAGCAAGCTAGCATGCATGAAATGCACAGGTACACAGCCTAGGTATTAAGACATTAAAAAGCATCAAAACTCTAGAGATTTCTAAGATTCCACAGAGACGCCTGGTATAAGCAAGCGTTCAGATCTTACCCCACGGCGTCCCAATGGAGTGGGGGTGGGGGAGTGAGAGGCTCAGCCTGTCGAGTGATGTCAGAAGGAATCCTTCCTGATAGTATCTTCCCTAACATCCCCTTTCTCTTAAAGCAATTGATATTATTTTCTATCTTTAAGGTGGAGCTTGAGTGACTCTAGTCATGCATATCTTGGTTGTGCTTGGTAGAAATGATCTCACTTGCGTTTAAAGGTACAGGCTCTGAGAAATTCCAAGGGCGTGCTCAGTGAGGGGTGGTTGCACCTTGGAGGCGGGTAGCTTTTGGGATGGAGGTGTGCTTATGATGCCTAGTCGCTTAAGGCGATTACTCCACAAGTAGTAACTTAGTGTTGATTTAACTACAGCATATCTAAAACATAAGAAGGATGTTAGTATGGAAGAAGCCGATGAAACCAGTCCTTAAATCTTACTACTTATTGTGCGTGAGCAGACTGGCGTGAGTTTTAGCTATACTGGCAAATATCAAACCACACCTGTGTCGTCCCAGAGCTGGGAAAAAAAAAAAAAAACAAAACCAAGGAAATGTTGAAGCAAATAGGGAGGCCTGTAGCTTGTGCAGTCTTTTAGCTGAGAAAATAAAGAAGGAGAGAGACAGGTAGCCTTGAGCTAGCAGAAGCAAGGAAGAGAAGGGCTAAAAGGGAAAAAACAGGAAGGAGAACACCAGCTCCAGACTGACCTATAGTAACCTTTTTCTCATTAAGGGTCATTAGCACATTAAAAATCACACCTGTCAAAATGCTAATCTATGCTAATGTGGGATTCGGTGTGTGTCCCCCCTCTCCTGTTCCCCCTCCCCCCCGGTATTCCTCTGTAATGCACAAGCTCAGTGGAGATAAGTTAGGTGAGCTGTAATAACCAATCCAAAGGAGCCAAAGAGAGAGTTTTCACAAGTTTCCTGTGTATAAATGACGGTGATTCGAGTCAGAGGTGTGCTTGCTTTGCGAAAGATGGCCAAGTACCTGACTCTGCAGAGTTCTATAAGTAATTATATAATTAAAAGACCTTCGTGTGCATTCCGACTCTGGGTGCTTATTGGCGCGGTGCACTCTGCACGAACCTGCAGACAACATCTGTACTCAGTGTCATGCCTACAGACAACCCTCTGCTGTTTATTTATTCCTGCATATTTTTCTGTGCATTCAACACAACCCCTTTGGCACAACTAGTTAACCACGTAGCTGCCAGTCCACCACTCAGTTGCACTTGTGAAGAGGAAAAGCTATTTCCGTCTACTGTAGGAGCACATCCTCTAAATGCAAGCTTCACTCAGCTGGTCATTTACTGCAGGACAAGATTTGAAAAGTGTTGTTGAGTTCTGGGTTTCCTGCTTACAGGAAAAATTAAGTGCTAGATCGCCCTCTACTCCGCTTTGTCTGCTGCATTTAATGAGATTAAACTGATTTCGTTTGCTCCTCCGTTTATGGACAATGAGCTGAAGGAACAGGTACAGCACATTAGCCTGGAATGCCTTCCCTCCCAACCAAAGTAAACTGGAGCTGTAACTAACACAAGCAAAAGCAAGGCTTCTGTGTTTTCAGCTGAATAAAGTTCCAACAAAATCATCCTCTGGGATTTGAAGCTTACTTCACATGACATGCCAACGACTCTTTTCCCTCTATTGTAAAGCGGATCCCTGCTGTTAGTTGCTCTAGAAGCAAAGGAATCATCGGTTTGGTTACCAAATAGCCGCTTCTGCAAACGAGAAGTGTTGTGCTCTCTCTTCCCTTTGAATGACTCCACACTTCTCATCAGCTACTGGATTGCTGACCTAGAATCAGAGAACATCCCAAGGTGGAAAGGACTCCCAATAATCACCAAGTCCAACTCGTGGCTCCACACAGGACCACCCCAAAGTGAGACCCGATGTCTGAGAGCATTGTTCAACACTTGTTGACCTCCGTCAGGCTCGGTGCCATGAGCAGTGCCCTGGGCAGCTGTCTCAGTAGCCAGCCACCCCCTCAGCGCAGCACCTGAGGCGCACGGGGCTCGGCGGGGCGGCCCGGGAGGGGAGGACGGCGGGGCGAAGTGGCAGCTCCCTCAGAGCCGTCTCCCCGCCGCCTCGGCCGCATGTCGTGGCTTTTTCATGTCGGGGCTTTTTCATGTCGTGCCCTCGGTCTCTCGCCGTGGGTGAGATGCTGCTCCCCAGCGCGGACCCCTTGCGCGCGGGGCCTGCCCGCGGCGGCGGCGGGAGGGAAACCCCAACCTCAAAGCCCTCCCGGCAGGGAGAGCTCGGGGTGAGGGCCGATCCGGCACCGACAGTAAACACACGCCGGAGGAAACGCTCTGGTTTTAGCCATGAGCAGCGTGGCCAGGTTCAAAAGGCGTCACGCTGGAGCTCCGAGTTCGGCGGCGTTCCGAGGCCGTTGTGGCGGTTGTGGAGACGGCCCCGGCTGAGGTGGCTGCTGCTGTCGCTGCTGTCCCCTCTGTCCCTGCTGTTGCCGCTGTTCCCGGACCTTGGAGACCCCCGGCGGCTCCCTGTGCCAGGCCCTGTGGCCCCGGGGAGCTGCCCGCCGCCTCGTCGGCCAGCCCGGCAGCAATCCTGCCAGCACAGAATAGCCCACTGCGTTTCAGGGTAAAGTGACGATTAATTTCTATTTCCTGGCCTGGGTGCTGCTTTCTTCTTTAAGGAAGCTTCAAGGTTAAAGGTTCAACTCAGTTATGTCAGGGTTCAACTCCGTTTCGTGAAGGGGCTCTTGTACGAAAGCTTAAGCTGGGATTGACTCTCTGCTAAGCGGAGGCCAAACGTGGACCTACTGAGAAGCAGGTCCTAAGTGATAACATTTTCTAAAGAGACTGCTAAACACATCTGAAGAGTGCTGCTGCAGAACTCTGAATGGGGGGATAGCAACTGTCTTAACTGATCTGGAATCTTGAATTTACTTTTCAATGGACAAGAGGTGTGTCTCTCAAGGCAAACAAAGAGAGGACTAACACCCTCTCTTGTCACTCATGTCAACATAAATTTATGCTCAGAGCGTAGGTGTAGGAACAGCATCGGTATGTATATGGAACATCGGGAGAGGAAGCTCTATCGGTATTTACAGTTTTCCTACTATCTTGCCAGAGAGACGTCATCTCCAAATGAGAAATGGATGTATTTTGAAACAGTGGTGGTGGATCGGATTTCTTCTTTCTAGTGTTAATATTTGCTCTTGAATCGTACTTAATACCTGGTAACACCTCAATCAGTTGTCAAAAATAAACTTAAAAATGTGTAAGGCTTATCTCATTGGTCAGTATAAAGATCAAGGTCTTCGCTTCGCTTTGCTTCCCTTCCCTTCCCTTTTTTTCTTTTTTTTCTTTTTTTTCTTTTTTTCTTTTTTCTTTTTTCTTTTTTTTCTTTTTTCTTTTTTCTTTTTTCTTTTTTTCTTTTTTCTTTTTTTCTTTTTTCCTTTTTTTCTTTTTTTCTTTTTTTCTTTTTTCTTTTTTTTTCTTTTTTTCTTTTTTTCTTCTTCCCTTCCCTTCCCTTCCCTTCCCTTCCCTTCCCTTCCCTTCCCTTCCCTTCCCTTCCCTTCCCTTCCCTTCCCTTCCCTTCCCTTCCCTTCCCTTCCCTTCCCTTCCCTTCCCTTCCCTTCCCTTCCCTTCCCTTCCCTTCCCTTCCCTTCCCTTTTCATTTCCCCCAGTATTGTTTTTCTGTTCTCCTTCTCACTGCAGTCTTGATTGTGTTTCTTGTCCCTTAAGTATGTTTCCAAAGTGTTGCTGAAACATTTTCCCTTTCAATCCTAAAAAAGGAGCTGTCACTGGTGAAGAACGGAGCTTATCCCTGAGCCCAGGAGCTGTCACCTTAGTCTTCCAATCGGACAAGGACGACTTCATTTCTCATGTAAATGCATTTGTCAGGTTTGCGTATTGTTTTTTCAGGAATGGAAAGTGTGTATAGAATGGATTTAAAATCAATTTTAAATGTAAAACGTCAAGGCAAAAAAGTTCTAATTACAACCTCTGCACACAATTTGCCAGCTGTGGGACTAGGAGTTTTCTTATTTACTGTGTTTTGTTTAACGTGTCTGAAGTTTAATGGATAGCAATCAAGGCGTGCTAGAAATCTGAAAGCACTTTATGCTTTGTTCTCTCCGTCATTTTGGTATAACAAACTAGCTTATGTTTTAAACCCTCCATGAGGTTAGTGGTTTCCCTAAAGGTAACAAGTCCCTGTGTGCTACAGTAAGACAGTAACAAAACATGAACTATAGAAGTTCATCCTGTCATTATTCAGCTTCTGCCTATGGACACACAACTACGCTTATTTAAAGCGGTATCACCTTGAAACCTAATCAGCATTTTAAAAAGGACTTTGTAGCAGTTATTGGCTTTTGTCCTGGAGGGCTGAGGTTTGTTTTGTTTTGTTTTACATTCAGCATTTCCGTTTCTAGCTTACATTCCCCTGTTATTTTGCATGAGGAAAGCATGCAACTTTACAAAGTAGAACGGAAAGAGCTGCTTTTTAGTCTAACTTTTCAGTTTTTCGTAGGAGTTTTAAATGTGGTAGGAGTAAAACACCAGAAGTACTGCTGCCAAAGTTATATTCAAACTCGTCTTTCTTGGAGAAGCAGAAGAAGCCCAGGGAGAAATGAATTTGCAAACATGCTCTTCATGCTCTCCTTTCCCAAGATTTCTCTGAGATATAGCCCATCCTCTGTGGGTTTTGAGGTATATGGTTCCCAGGAGTGAAAAGGAGGGCCAAACATCTCTCCTCTTGGATCTCAGCATGCCAGGGCTTTAGTGTACTGCCACTTACAGCTTCGCTTTTTCACCTGGAAAAAGCGACCGCATGATGTAGACTGAGGAGCCCTCACAAATTAACTTGCCGTCACCAAGTGACGCCCATGAAAGGTGTATTTAAAAGCTAGGCTCATTATAGAATCACAACAAACCCCTCATGACTGGTGCAGTAGACAGTGAGGTAGAGGGCGAGCCCTGGAAAGACAGAAGAAAAGTAGCAGTGAGTTCTGGGTACCTTTGTGCAGACGAAACAGAAAAACGCAGGCAATGAAGTAATAGTGTTCCGTTACTAATGCCAGCAATAGATAATTGCAACAATTATCTATTAGATCATAGGTACTAATTAACAGATAATTACGCAACTCCGGAAATCAATAAATAACTGATTCCCCTCAGAGAATGTCTTCTACATTTTTATATTAAAAAGACTCCAGAGTTGTAATGGATTAAAATCCTATGGAAGGGAAAGAAATGGCATCAGCCACTAGTTCTGCAGAAGCGAAAAGTAATACTGATAGAGTTTAGATGGAAATTTTCACTTTGTGTGTTTAGTTTGGGGATTCTTTTTAAATCATTCATACCAGCGATTTAGTTCTTAAGGCTGTTTCTTTGAGATTAAGTGACAGGACTTCTGTTACTCTTTTCTTCTTGGAATGCTTCTTGATATTCTTACGTCAGCCAGAACTTCTGTCTCTGTTGCAGATGTGAACAATGACCGTAGCTAAGAAGCCCAAATCTTCAAAGCCTAAAAAGCCCTCTTCAAGGCGGTCTGGCAAATCCAAGAAACCAAGTCCTAAAATACTGATGTCACGCACCGCCAACTGGGGCCGGATAGTGCCTGCAGAAGATTCAAGCCAAGTCTCTGTGGCCCAAGGACGTGGAGGTGCTATTTACTGTAGATCATCTGAAAAATCTAAGGCTTTTGCCCCAAGAGATCTAAGTGTGCGTTTTATCCTGTCTCCATTTTCTTCAAAGCAAAAGTAGAAAATGCAGTTCTTACTTGTTGCACTGATAGAGAAGGGGACTACTGTGAACAAAGACTTGAAAAGCGAATCCCCTAAGGCAACTGAAGTGACTGATGTTACAGAAATTAATTTTGATATATTTACAGTCAACAGAGAAATATGGGGAGCTTTTTGTAATGCACAGATTCCTCCATGTCTTTTCTGTTTTGCAGAGAAAAGTGTTTGATTGTTGCTATTCACAGCTTCCATTTTTCACAGGTTTTTTGAAGGATAACATTGCTCAGGAAAAGATCTGGTATCTGTAGGGGTACCATCATTCCTAGTTCCTAGTTTTTACGTTTTTACCGTATAATTTCAAGTCTAAGTTTGTGGTTTAAGTTATAATAAGGAAAAAAACAGTAGTTGAGTTAATCAGGTTAAAGATTATAGATGGAGAGGAACTTGGCATTAGGTGCTACAAACAGAATGGCAGTTAGCCTTGCCTTAGAAGAATTAAAATGGTTGACTAAAGTTGTTTGTTTTTTGTTTTTCCCCAAAACATTGTGTTGACCAGCCAATTTGAATTTGGTGGTATTAAAGGTGTCTGCAATAAGTTTTTCTGGTTTGGATTGTAGCTAGCTCCTCTAGGTGCTCCTGCAGAATAGTATTTTTTTAAATACCTTTCTTCGAAACAAACAAACAAGATCTCTTTTTAAATTTAACTTTCTTGCAGTCGTTAATGATGGAATTGCTCCGCCACAGAGCATTCTTTTTCCACCTGAGAAGATTTGTATGGATTGGCGAGAAACACAAAGTGTTGGAGTTGGCCTGTACAATCTTGGCAACACATGTTTTCTTAATGCTACTCTGCAGTGTTTGACCTACACACCCCCACTTGCCAATTACATGCTTTCTCTTGAGCACAGCCAGTCATGTGAGTACTTTCTAACAGTATTTTGAATCTGTTGGATAGCTCTGAAGGTGAAAGAACAGCAGTGATTCTGTGAGATAAGCTTATTTGCCTGATTTTACCTGTAGCAGCTGGCTTTGAGCACTGTATTAGCAGTGGGCTCCGAATAGCATATGGAGTGCAATTAATGCACCATGGTTTATTTATTTATTTAGTTATTTGTTTGTTTGTTTGTTTATTAAAGGATCATTTATTGCTTCATGGGAATAATGAAGTGCATTGGACAGTAATGCATTTAGTAGTAATTTTAGAGAGTAATACATTTTGCAGCCTGTGGAGTTCACATTCCTGTCAGCCTTTACAACTGCGACTTTGCAGTAGTCTTTTAGATTTCTCTTCACAAAATGCATTTGAATACAGGCTTAGTGGATATTTTTCTTCTGTCAAGTTGTGTGAAATGAAATGTTACAAGACTGTTGGGACATCGGCATCTTGGGAGAATAGAATGTAGCAAGGAGAGTGGATATTGTATCTATAGTTTAAATTGTACTTAGATGTTTGTAGGTATGGATATTTCGCTGGACTGGGATGCTTTGTTCTTTCACTCTTCAGGTCGTGAACAAGATTTTTGCATGATGTGCACGATGGAGACTCACATTAACCAGGCCCTGCGTTGCACTGTTGATGCCATCGAGCCTACGCATGTTATCAGTAATCTCAGTCGTAAGTGGCTTCAGATGTGTTTCTTTTCGATAGCTTGTAATCTTCAAATAATTATTTGATGTGTCTAAGTGGTTTTAACACTCCAATGAAGAGAGATTTTAGAAATACAAGAATGATTTCATTTTTAAATGAGGTCAATACTATCATCTTCTTATTTAGGAATAGGACAACATTTCCGTTTTGGCAGTCAAGAAGACGCACACGAGTTCTTGCGCTATACTGTTGATGCTATGCAGGAAGCGTGCTTGAACAGAAGCACCGAGTAAGCATAAACAAGTTCACTTTCATACATTCTCTAGCACCTTCTAGTCCTTTATTTACTCTCAGAAATGATCTCTAGCACCTTTTAGTGCCTTATTTACTATCAGCAACGAAAGTCTACATCATCCTTGGTTTTCATCAAACTCTTTGAAGAGTTAACTCTGTGCCTTAAATCTTCTGAGGTCTGATTATAATTTATTTCCAGATTGGACAGATCTTCTCAAGCTACCACCATCATTCATCAAATATTTGGAGGATTTCTAAGATCAAGAGGTACTTGAAAAAATATTCCTGTCCTTAGAACTGATCTGTGTCTTTTGTCGGTAGTAAAGCAGTCTGTAGTTTGTCTAAAGTAGTATCTGTCAACAACTTGAATTTGGACAGTTAGTCTCTTTCACATAATGTTAAGCATTTATATTTTGTTTCCAGTGAAGTGCTTGAATTGCAAAGCAGTTTCGGATACGTATGAGGCATTTCTTGATATCACTTTGGATATAAAGGTAAGATGTTTTCTAAATATAATTCATGATGTTTAAGTACATGCATAACTTTCTAAATTAAACTTGTTTAACTTAAAAAACGAAACCACATATAATGTTAAAACATAAGAGCTTGGTGGTGCTAAGGAAGTGGATTGGACTTTGTCCTTCCGTGGAACCCATGTAAATAGTCTCCACATTTGCATTGGGTTTAAGGGGAAAGAATTCTCTTTCTGCAAAAATTATAATGCTGTCATACTTCTTTGTTGTTCTACCTCAATATACATCTAATTGTTAGACTGATGAATTTGTCCCCAGTATTGATGACAAAGCACACTATAGATGCTGTCTAGGCTACTGGAAAAGTATTTGTTCCAAAGTCAAATGCCTTCCAGGTGAGGTCAATGCTGAGCATGCTCTTTCTGCCTCCTTCTTCACAGTGCTCCTAGTAGATCGCTTGAGTATGTTAGTAAGATTCTCTTATAAACTACTAGTATGTCTCTGGAATTTTGAATTACGGTGACTTTGCACTCTTCTTTCTCGCTGCTCTAGGCGGTTTCGTCTGTTAGCAGAGCTCTGGAACTCTTTGTGAAACCTGAAGAGCTGGATGGAGAGAATTGCTATAAATGTAGCGAGTAAGATTTTGACGAATTAGGTCTTAATCCTAGATGTCAGTTTTCTATGTTGCATGACTCTGTTGGACTACCTCTAAACTTTGGATCTACTTACAAGTTTTGTGGAAGTTTATAAAAGACTTGGATTTTTGTTTCTTTGGAGGGGGGAAGTCTTGTTCATAGGCATTCCCTATGGGTTTGCAATTCTCTGGCTTGTATTTTGCCATCAGAATTCAAAAAGAGCTACTTGTGTTCTTTCTATTTATTAGCTCTCGACAGTACTTTTCTTGATGTAAACTGCCCAGTTTCCGTTGTTCTCTGGGCTAGTGGCTAATTTTCACTGCTTACACCGTAGGTCCTACCTTGGAGCGGGCAATGTGTCAAACTGAACTATTTTGTTTCAAAGGATGGCAGATGGTTTCAGTGTCTTTCCAGACAAGCTCAGTACATGAAGACTTCCTACTGTTAAATGTCTCCCTCCTGTAGAATGACCATGTGCTTCTGTTGTATTTTTGATGTTGATAGTGGACCTATGTTGGAGATTATTTGCAATTTCTAGCCCTGGGGACCAAGGCTCTCTCGTTCCGCTTTCAGTATTTGTATTTCCCTTAAAAGCTGAAAGAATGTATCCAGGATTGGAGTTCAAATAGCCACTTTTGTAGACCAAGAAATGGTACCTTGCCATCCAACCTGGTCATACCCTTTTGTGAGAGATTCCTGTTCCCGCTATGCTCTGAGTTGTTGGGAAAATTTACCTTCTTCTGTGTATTAACAAACCTGACACGCAGTGCATGGGTTTATGAAAAGAAAAAAGACCAACCTATTATGCAAGTAAATATCATTCAAATAGCATTGGCATGCGTGAGACATTAAAAGGAGTTTGTTTTGGGGGCGAAAAAAGAAGATGCCTTCAAACACTTCTCTCTGCTTGTTTTTAAGGTGTAAAAAGATGGTTCCTGCGTCCAAGAGATTTACCATACACCGTTCTTCCAAGGTTCTCACAATATCACTGAAAAGATTTGCAGATTTCACAGGTGGAAAGATCAACAAGGTATATTTACCACTGTAATGCAACTATATCATTGTGTAATGGGACATCCCCCAAAGCTGAAAGTTGTTAATATTTTCAAACAATAAATGTAGATTAACGACTATGGCTTATTCTTTCTCTTAATATCAATAAAGTTCCCGCTTGACAAGAAGCATATGCTTTCCTCTGAGAAGGCTGATTCATCAGGAAACAGTTCTCTGCAACTTCTAGTCTTAACCGTTGTTTATGGGAAGACTTATTTGTAGTGAATCAAGAAATATATTCGAGAAATATAAATTCTAGTCTGTGTTTTTTGGAAGTGTTTTTCTCTGGCTAGTCCACGAAGTACTCTGGGATAATTTTTCTATCTTCTTGGTGTCTCTTTAGGAGGTGAAATATCCAGAGTATTTGGACCTGAGAGCCTACATGTCGCAGTCAATGGGAGAACCACTGCTCTATGCCTTATACGCGGTGCTGGTACATCACGGTGTCAGCTGTCACTCAGGACACTATATATGCTATGTAAAGGTAGAAGTCAACAGCATTTCTAACAGGGTAAAGGTTGTGCTGGCAAACCAATTAAAGCATGACTAGCAGCTACTGTTTCTAGGGAAAAAGATTTCATTATATTTTTATTTGACATGTGTGTATTTTGTTCCTATCCGTGATTTCAATTGGAAAACGTGCAATTCACCTAAAGAAATCGTTGTCTTTATTTGCAGGCTGGTAATGGACTTTGGTATCAGATGAATGATGCTAAAGTAGTGCGTACTGACATTAAAAGAGTTCTTGGTCAGCAAGCTTACATACTTTTTTATATCAGGTAATAACAAATCTTAAAATGTGTTCAGAAGAGATTTACTTTCCTGTTATTGATATTTTTCTGTTTTGCAAGTGTTTTTCTTGCTATCCCAGGAGAAGATTATTATTTGTCTAATTCAGTTCTGTCTAACCTGAAATTCTCTGTGTCGTTTATTATCTTTTGTTGCTTGGCCTTAAACTGCAGCACTTGTGTAAATTGCTATCTATGTGTTATCTGTAGCTGGCTACTTTAGAGAAGGAGAGAAATGAAGGTCATCTGTGGTGTAAGAATGAATTATTGCTCTGCAAGTGATAGTCTAAGTAGGAAGACTGTTCTCTACTTTTCAGTCTGTAGTCTTGGCGAAGCCTTCTGTAAGAGAAGGCTTCCATATCGTATGAGCTGTTCCTCTAAAATGATAGGATGGGATTTAATCCAAGAGTAGGCTGAAAGAAAAACTAAACTACGATCACTGCTCTTTTCTGAAGGCGCTATGATTTGACACTTGGAGAACGTGTGTTTTACTTGCCAGCACCATCTTATCCCTGTTCATTCCCTCCTGGTCAGCAGGGGGCTAATAGTAAGCAGGCTGGATTTCTGGGACCACGACTTCTTCCTCATATGATTAAGGTAATTCAGGGAAGCGGGAGGGCAGATAACGGCACCAAACTGCTAGTGGGTTTGGGGTTTGGTGTGGGGTTTTTTGTTTGGTTTTCGGCATCTTAGTTTTGTTTTCCTTCCCACGCTGCAGCTTTCTTCACAGCCCTCATGCTACAGCCAGAGTCATTCAAACAGTGGTTACTGCTAAATTGTGCAGCCATGCGACTCCATTACTTTATACCTCCAAGACAGCTTTCTAAAGCACAGAGAGCTACGCTCTTTGACTATTTAAGCAGAGTGTACTAATCCTCAAATCATTTAAAAGAGGACTTGTTTTTCCTATCCTCGTCACTTTAGCTAAGACAGGGAAAACTAAATGTCTTATTCCTGAGCACCAGAACGATTACTTCAGGCTTTTCAGGGTATGTTTAAAGGGGAAAATAAATATATTTGGGAATAGCAGCAGGTAATGTTAAGTTGCTTGGCTGGTTTTCAAAGATGATGTTAATTTGATACCAATCTGCAGTAAACCAAAAGCAGGAATTGAATACGCTTATTGGACTTGCATTTATCCTTAAAGGGCAGTGTGTTTTTCTTTTTAGGTGTTAAGACCATTTGTAGAAACACTCAGTAGGAGAGTTTTGTGTTTCAAAATGTTACATGCAGTGTTTGCGTTAATCCATCTTGCAATTTCTTCTTTTTAAATACAGAATTCAAGCTGTTTAAATGGAAATGGATCCATAAAAGAGGACGCAAAGACCACTGGTGTCACCCTAAAAAGGCCATCTTCAGCACCACCAATGGCCTGTGTTCAAAACCAGGCAATTACCAGGCCTTCAATGACTGATACGTCAAGAAAACAGAAGATCACCATCAGTATTCACAATAAATTGCCTGCTCGTCAGACTGTGTCACAGCCTGACTGTCTTAGCAGTGCTGTGGAGGATGAAGATCTCTACCAGGCTGTTCCTTCATCCACAATTACAAATTTGGTAATGCAAATGAAGCAAATGCAAACAAACAAAAAAGTTTCTGATGAAATTTTTGTGGAGCCAACAGTGAATGAAAATCCTAAACTCAGCTCTGATAACACAGTCCCTTATGGTGCAGAATCTTCAGGAAAATCTGAGGAGGAGTCAAAGGGCTTATTTCAAAGGAATTTGAAATGCAATGCAATGTCCTCTAATGGAATTTTGGTTGGAAAGGTAGTCCGTACATTGCAGCATTCCAATTCTTCCTGTCAGAATGCTGACAAAGGAAGATCCCAGCATGAGCTGCCAAAAACAGATTCACTAAATGGTGCTATTAGGTTAGTTAATGAATCTAAAGAAAACGGACTGAAACTTGATGATTCCACTTGCCGAGTTGAACCTGTTAAACCTTCTGAGATGTTCTTTTCTAAAACAAATGGATCGCTTGAAACATAGATTTGCTCCATCGAGAATTTCTCACCTACGATGTATTCGGGAGTGTTTATTGTGTTCCTAATTCAGGTGAAATACTGAGAAAACACAGCACACATGTGATCGTAAGACTTTGTGGTATTATCCCCTTAGAATTTGCAGACCTGAGCTTACATTAGAACTTGTCAACTTAAGCTCAGCTGAGATAAAAATTCCTAAGTTTCATAAAGTAGATTTTGGGGGGTGAGTTGGGGTTATCTTTGAAGTGTAGATAATGCATACAACTCACAGCGGTCTTGCTTACCATTTAATGGAGAAATTCTGACAAGACTAGTCCTCAGTACTACTACAAATAGTATTTTTTTGTCTGCTGACTTGTGCGTTTTAATTGCAGATGCCTGGAGCTATGCCTTCAGTCAATCGAGAAGTCATCACGGAGTCCTTCAGAGCCAGCCAGCTGAACAGCTTGTCAGAGGAAATGAGGTAAAATGAGCACAGTCTGATTAAGACAAGACTTTATGGAAGTTCGTTACAGTTTTATCTGTCTACTAATAGTATTTAATGGAAGGATTTAAATTAGTACAATTCCATACTGTGTGTCCAGTGTCACGAACAGAACTAATGATCAGCACTGAGCATATCACTCTGATGCAGGTTGGTGCCTCAAGGAGAACTTGTGTTCCTTTATAGAATGTTTTTCCATTTTTCTCCACTGTCTGGAGAAACACTGGCTGTTCCCCACTCGCCCCTATGCCTTTTTTCTCAGAGCAGCAGGTGGAAGGAGACAGATGCGTTTGCTTTTTTAGTGCAATGGCTTCAGAAGCAAGAGGGGAAAAAGCACTTTCTCTGGGAGCTGAAGAAGGTGTCCTAATCACCGGAGAGGTTTCTAAATGGCATATCTTTGCGAGCGTTCCTGTAGTCCGGAGGTTTTTGTTTGTTTGTTTGACGTTGGAAGATTTTACTCTTAATATTCACGTCCTTCAGCAGAAGTGAGAAATGTGATTTTATTTTGTGCAGTGTCGCGGACCCTCCGAAATCTCCTGGGAACGATGAATACCTCGCCCAGTACCAATGTGATGACGGTGGAGACAAGGAGAAAGCAAGAAGATCAAAAGAACGTGACCTCATTTCAAAAGAAAATGTTTTGTCCGGCAAAGAGTCTTGTGAGCCTGGTGAGAAATTGCGGCAAACTTCCTCTCTCAAGTCTGACACTGAATGTAGCTCTAACAATCTTTCTTCCTTAGCTATTGCAGATAGACGCCAAGATACAAAGGACAAGACTAAAACCACTGAGAAAGAGCATTACCAAAGCAAGAGGGAACATGCTCCTAGTGAAGAGAAGGAGAGTCAAAAAGCAGGTCCTTCCAGCAAGAGGAGGTGTTCTCAGAGCGTGGAATTTGTTGAGCAAAAGAGTCACAAGCAGGAGTACTGGGAGGGAAGCAGGTACAGATCTTTCCCTCGTGAAAGAAACAGCCCTGAGAATGGCAGAAGAGCAGTCAAATATTCAAAGTACAGATCTGGCAGCGGAGGAAGATCAGAACAAGGTAGCAATAGGTACTACCAATCCAAAGGGGAAAGAAGTTGGAGCAGAGAAAGATACTATCGAGACGAAGCACGGAGATGGGAAAGATGTGGCTATTACAAGGATTACTATTCACCTCATGCGACAGGAGACAGTAGAGAGAGAAAGTTCTCTCACGGCGATTCAGCCTTTGACAGATCGACTGCAACTTACTACAGCAGGTCACATAAGCATTATCATTACAAAAGCAGATGGCCTCACGGTTCCCTCTTGAGAGAGGAAGATGTACGTCGCTTTAGCACAGCCCGAGCAGACTTGCATCGTTGCTCGGTACCTCAGCAACATTCCAGAAGACATTCTCGTGAAAGACATGCGCTTCCACCTGTGTCAGCTCATTTGGAGAACTGTCGCCAGAAAAATGAAACAGAAGGAAACAGAAAAAGAAAATATACCCGTGCAGAAGGTAGTGAAAGTGAAATAGAAAGGAAAGACAGAAAGATAGAAAAGGAGCTTGTAGGTGGTGAAAAAAATGCAAAAATATCACAAGTTCTGGAAGAAAAAGAAGTCTAAGGATAAAGATGGAGAGAAGGATTCCAAGTAAGCAAGGATTCCAGCATCCTCTGCATTTTTTATCCTAATTCTTTTCTGGGTGCTTCTCATGTCTTCTTTTTTTTTTTTTTTTTTTTCTGGTAGTTTCTAAGTTCTTTAGATAGCACCAGCTGGCTGGGGATCATGTTGTTAGGTTGATCAGTGAAGACAGGAAAGCTCTTGCTGAATTGTGTCAGAGCACTAGCTTTGGACCACATAGTTCGAATCACATCCGTACACCATTCCAGATTAGGTTAAAAGATTTTTTCTGCTTGCACGTATTCCAGAGCTAGCCGTTGTTAATGATCTGTGTACAAACCAGGACCTATGGTCCTTCAATCTGACGGCTTAAGTTTGCTGCATCTAAAGTAAGTTGCGTGTGCACAAAGCACCACAAAATAGCTGACATGCTGCAAATCATCACCTGTGGTAAAATAAATCAAGTTTCATATAGGCAACAAGTGCCACATCTTTTTTTCCCTTTTTAACTTGCATGTTTCTTTCAGACTTCATGATTTGTGTTTCTGTGCGCTCCACTTTGACAATGCCAATCGCAAGCGTAAGAAAAAGAAGAAAAAGGAGAAGAAAAAGAAGAAAAAGGAGAAACACCAGGAAAGCGAAAGGCTCCTTGGAACACTTAGATCCTCGTTTCCAGAAGATAACGCGGGAGAAGAAGGAAGAATCCCATCCTCCAGATGGCTCTTCATGTCAGTAATGCAGAAGTGAGAGCAGTAAACAACCTTACAAGGAAGGGAAGACTTCCAGTGCAGGCGAAAGCAAGAAATACTGCTCCATCGCATCCAACGACTATACTAAAGGTAAGCGGCCGCAGCGTGTGTGAGGAATTCCTTTTATATTAATCTCGAGATTATTTCAAACAGTCTTGAAGTGCTTGATGACTTAACAGTCTGCAGATTTATTATCAAATCAAAAAAAAACCCCACTTGGTAGACTATTTTTTTCCCAGTTTTGAATGGCCACTAGGAAAGAAGGCCTGAAATAAAGAGGTTAAAGGCAAATGGTTTTCATTTGGTTTGATGATGAAGTGGCAAACAAGAGGAAGAGTTGCAAGCTCCCTTCTTAAATTCAGTCCAGCCAAGTAGGAAAAGTAAATGTGGACAGCTGTATCTTGGCAAAGAAGATAGTAGGGAGCAAGGAGGTTTAGCAGTCAAGATGGAAGGTGATGCCATGAGGCTTAGAGGCTAGTAATGTTCTAATGAACATGGCCAAGTCTTGCGCTGGGCAGCCTGCTTGGGTCCAAAGCCTGCAGTCCTCCCCAAGATGTCGGCGAGGGGCTGGTGAGCCGTTGGGACGGAACCCCCGTTGCCCGGGTTCCCCAAGCAACCGCCCCACTCTCCAGCCACCATGGCAGGTCCAGCAGCCGGCTCCCGCTCCTCCCGGGGCTGCGGCCCTGCTGGCGAGCCCAGCGCCCCAGAGCTCAGCCCAGCGCCCTTTTTCCCACAGAGGGTTTCCCCAGACGGCTTCCGCGGCTTGCGCAGACGCAAAACTCCCCCTTCGTCGTCCCAGCCGTGCCGCCAACGGTGGCTGCCTGGCTGCTGCCCTCCCTCCCCGGAGCGACGGCGCTGCCCTTGCAGCCCCCGCAGGTACCCACCCTCCCCTCCGCGCTGCCCCAGGCCACCGTCTGGCACGTGGTGCCGGGGGTCCAGGGGCAGGTGCTGCAGCTCCCCGCCGGGGTGCAGCTGCCACCTGGGGGGCACCTCCCAGCCCAGGGGCACCACCTGCAGCTTGGGCAGCTCCCCGCCGGGGGGCAGCTCCCTGCTGTGGGGCAGCTCCCCGCCGTGGGGCACCAGCTGCAGCTGGTGCAGCTCCCCGCTGTGGGGCAAAACCTGCAGCTGGTGCAGCTCCCCGCTGTGGAGCAAAACCTGCAGCTGGTGCAGCTCCCAACCATGGGGCACCAGCTGCAGCTGGTGCAGCTCCCCGCCGGGGAGCAGCTCCCCCACACCGCTCCTCCCTGTGCCCCCGTCCATCAGTGGGGACAGCCCATGGTGACGGGGACACTGGTACCCCACCATGCGCTGGGGCTGGGGCCCAGGGCCGTGCTCCATGGGGAGCTCCTGCACCCCGCAGGCACCTGCCTGTTGCAGGCCCCCGCCCAGTGCAACCCCCCGCCACCCCTCGTCCCGGGGCCTCCGCTGCGGGGGCAGGCGCTCCCCACGCCCCGCACCCTGAGCAGCAGCCGGGGGCAGCTGCCGGAGCCCTGCTTGCACGCCGTGGGGCTCAGCGAGGACCAGGGGCCCCCGCTGCCCGGCCCCACTGCCCCCAAGCCTGCCCAGGCTCCAAGGACCGCCAGCACCCAGACGGTGACGCCTGACGGTGAGTTTGGGGCTGGCACAGCCGGCCGCTGGGCGCCCCACACCCAGGGGCCATGGGAAAGCTGACATCGCCCGTCTTGGGGGATTTTCTTGCTTCGTCCTCAGCGGCGACAGCCCCGCAGGTGCCTGAGGAGCCCCCGCAGCTGCCCGAGCTGGGCCCTGATGCCTTTGCCGAGGCCTTTCCAGAGCTGGCAGGGGACAGCCAGCAGCTGCAGCACATGCAGGACGAACTCCTGGCCGACCTGGACATCCCCATCCCCGGCATGGAGGAGCTGCTCAGCTGGCTCGATGCCGTGGAGCCCCAGGACGCCTTCCCCGATTTGCCCAGCAGTCCTGCCCTCAGCCGCTTCCTCTCGCAGCTGCCCGACCTCTGCGAGGACATCGAGGAGCCGAGCACGCAGGGACTGGAAGCCACAGGAGCCCTCGGTGAGGTCCCCTCAACCCCTGGGCTGCGCCCCGAGAAGCTTGAGGGTGGGCTGTCGCTGCAGTCCCCCGTCGTGCCAGCAGTGAGCCCCCCGCTCAGCCCTGCAGCCAGTCCCCTGCCCAGTGCGCTTAGGAGCCCCCTACCCAGTCCACCCCTGAGTCCCCCCAGGAGCCTCCCTGACACCCAGCTCCTCAGTGCCCTTAGTAGACCCCTGCCCCAACCCCCCCAGCGTTCCCTCAAGACCCGCCCCAACCCCAAGGTCCCCAGTGCCCTTAGTAGACCCCAGCCCAAATCCCCCCCGAGTTCCCCCAAGAAACGCCCCAACCCCAAGGGCCGCAGTGCCCTTCGTAGACCCCAGCCCAAATCCCCCCCGAGTTCCCCCAAGAAACGCCCCAACCCCAAGGGCCGCACTGACCATAGGAGACCCCTGCCCAAACGCTCCCTGGGTCCCCTCAAGATCCCCCCGCCTGCCCCTGCGTCCACCGGCACCAAGCGGGGGGCCAAGCGCCCTGCGCCCAGCAGCACCCCCGGGACAGCGCAGAGCTGCCAGCACAGGAGGCCGACGACAGAGAACCCCCCCGGCAAGGAGAGGAAGACGCTGCTGGGCCAGGCTGGCCAAGGCCGCAAGAGACCGTGCCAGGGGAAGACGGCTGGCAGCAGCACGGTGGCTGGCAGCAGCAGGGAAGCAGGCAGCAGCGGGCAGCAGCTGGCGATCAACAGCACCACGGCACCCAGCAAGAGAGCGCGAAGCCCGGGGGCTGCAGGGGGGCAAGGAGCAGCGGCGCCACCTCCCCGCAGAGCGCGGCTGCTGCCGGAGACTCCGAGTGGGGAGCCCCGTGCCGTGCGGCCCCAGGACAGGCTCTGTCCCCAGGCCAGCGGGGCCAGGACGCTGCAGCGCCAGCAGCCGGGGACAAAGACCCCCAGCGAGACTTTGCAGCCACTGGGGGCCAGGGCCAAGGCGCTGGGGCCAGCGTGCCAGCTGGCCTGTGTGCAGCCGCAGCCCACCTCCAGCAGCCCCAGCAGCATGCCCAGCGCCCCGCCGACAGTGCCAGGCTCCAGCTACCCGTGACCGACCTCGGGCTTCTCCTCGACTGCCCCCGCAGCACCCAGGCAGGCACAGAGACCTCTGCAGGCACCTGCTCCAGCTTCAGCCACGCTCCTCAGCCCTTGCCCCTCTCGCTTGCCCTCTCCCCTCTCTCGTGCTGGAGCTAGGGGATGGGCTTGCCACTCTCAGGGATGGCAACAGCGCCAATGGCAAATGCGCGCGCGCCTCACCCAGGAAGGTGGCAATGGCAAGCTGGGGAGATGCTGGCAGCAGCTGGGCTGGGAAAGCTTGGCCATGGCAACTGCTGCTTGGGACACCAAAGGGCTGAGAGACAAGACTTGCTTCTTCTTTCGGGGCATTGCTCTTCTTTCCTGCCTTCTGGATTAAATTCCTCTCCTTAGGTGGTCACTCAGCAAGGCTTCTGCCTGCAGAGCACTTCTTCTTGCACTGGCATGCCAAGGGGATAAGAACTGGGAGGTCTTTGGGATAGCAAATGATCAGTGGGATGGGAAGTGATGATGGGGATAGCAATTCATTGGAATGGGAAAAATGGGTTTTATTTGTATTAAATTTAAATTTTTTAATTTTCATTTAATTTATTGGTTTTCTTATTTATTTAATTAAATCCACTTTATTGACTGTGTTGTACAGTATGGCATTGTTTTATTATTATAAAATTATAAGTATTTAATAGTATTAAATATTTTTATATATTAATATCTTATAAACTGTAAGTATCATTATTTATTATTTTGTTGGTTTTTATTCTTTTTCTACCCTATTAAACTCTCTTTATCACAACGCACTGGTTTGGACTTTATTTTTCCTTCCGAGTCATTCTGGATTCACTCCGGATGGGGGGACACTAGCGAACGCCTGTGTGCTTCAGATCCAAGGTCACCTTTGCCCTCATTCAAGATACATCTTTGCATCTGTTGTTGTGAAACAAAATTAACAACAGGAACAATAAAGTTACCTACTTGCTAGCAGCAGCTCTACATTTGCTGGGGTCTGCTCTGTGCATTTTGAAGACCATTCCATGCTCTTCAGCCCCTTCAGGAGGAAATGTATGGTTCTAGGAAAATGCGTCTTGACCTGATGCAAAGCTGTGACGCGGCCTGCAGCTGCTGCAAGCCCTGGCATTTTACCTGCAGCCCCTCCAACAACTCTGATGTTCCCTGCATCGACTTCAACCACTGCGGCAGGACCTGAGGCCTCTCAAAGCCTTGTCACACACCCTGCAGCCCCTCGAGCCCCTGGCATGTTCCCTGCAGCCCCTCCAGCCCCTGGCATGTTCCCTGCAGCCCCTCCAAGCCTGGCACAGGCCCTACAGCTGGCTCCAGGGACGACCCCGTTGCTGTCTCAGGCACCAATACACACAAGGGGAAGGAATGCATGCAGAAGTCATCTTGTTTCGGAAGGGCAGAAAGTCCTCCCAAGAAGAGGAAGGAGCAAGAGGAAGGCGAGGCAGCCTACCCCAAGGTAGGGCCATCCCAGGGCACAGGAGGCTGTTGGAAAGGAGAGCAGAGAGAAAAGCAGCAGGAAGCAGGTGATCCCCATCTCTGGGCGAGCTGCGAGCCATGGGACAAGATTGCAGCTGTCCTCCAGGCGAGCACATTGTCAGCTGGCTGCTGCGCTGCTGGGATAGCAGCTGCGGGAGCCTGGCAGCAGAGGGCAGGGAAGCCAAGCAGCTGGGATCCTTCTCTGGGGAAGGGGGCACTGAGAAAGAGCTTGCAAACAGGGCACAAGCCCTCAGCCTCTGGAGGCGGCGCCTGTCAGGCGTGAAGGAAAGGGATCCCTTCTGGGAAGATGCTGTGGGCTTGCTGAGGCTCGAAGAACAGACGGTGCTGGCTGCTACCAGCGTGCTGCAGCAGCGGCAAGACAGAGCCGTGGTGGTTTTCCTCAGCTGGGCAGCTGAGCTCCAGCACAAGCACTTTCTCCCTGCCCCTCCTCCAACGCCAAGGGGAGAAAAGAGGCTGGCAAGGGCTCAAGGGCTGCCAGAAGGACAGGGAGATCACTCCACAAGGAGCGTCACGGGCAAAGCAGGCTCAGCACAGCCTGTTCCAGTCCAGCCCGGGGCCTGCTCCTGAGGGGGCTCTCCACAGGCCGCGGCCTCCTCCAGGCCACAGCCACCTGCTCCACCGGGGGCTCCTCCACCCGCAGGGGGGCCGCAGCGTGGAGATCTGCTCCATGGGGGACCCATGGGCTGCAGGGGGACAGCCTGCTCCACCAGGGGCCTCTCCCTGCACAGGCCGTAGGGGAACTGCTGCTGTGAGCCTGGAGCACCTCCTGCCTCCTGCTGCACGGACCTTGGGGGCTGCACAGAGCTTTCTCACTCCTCCCTGAGCCAGACGCTGCTGGGCAGCAGCTTTTGTTCCCTTTCTTAGATGCAAGATCTTCTTAAGTTCAGTCCAGCCAAGTAGGAAAAGTAAATGTGGACAGCTGTATCTTGGCAAAGAAGATAGTAGGGAGCAAGGAGGTTCAGCAGTCAAGATGGAAGGTGATGCCATGAGGCTTACAGGCTAGTAATGTTCTAGTGAAACCCAGCCTTCCTAAAGAAACCTGCCTGACTACTTGATGTGAATAACAGACTCTGTTCAGCTCTTTCCTAACATAGAAACGGTGCTGACTGCTTCTTCAGAGTAACAGAAGTTCGTGATACTACTGAAATAGTTGTGGTTCAGATGTAGATCTGATTTCTCCTAAGCACACTGAATTCACAACTGTTGATCCTCCAGAGGAGGCTTTGCAATTGAACACCTGGAGAATAGGTAAATTTCCCGCTGTTGTTCTCCTCTCCTCTTGTTTTGTTTTGTTTTGTTTTGTTCCTAGTAGCATAGGCTTAAGACTCTGAAGAAACAGGCTGCTTTTTTTCATTTCCAGCACTGGCTGTTCCTCCTGAGCCCCGCCTTCTATTTTTGCAGTCATAGGATATGTGAATGTAAATTCGTGGAGAGAGGTAGAAAACTCTTTCAACTGGTGTTTTTTCGGCTATGTGGGGAGAACAAATAGAGTGGCTTTGAATATTCTGGCTCTTAATCAGAGCAGCATGTGGAGGGAGACAGATGCGTTTGCTTTTTTAGTGCAATGGCTTCAGAAGCAAGAGGGGAAAAAGCACTTTCTCTGGGAGCTGAAGAAGGTGTCCTAATCACCGGAGAGGTTTCTAAATGGCATATCTTTGCGAGCGTTCCTGTAGTCCGGAGGTTTTTGTTTGTTTGTTTGACGTTGGAAGATTTTACTCTTAATATTCACGTCCTTCAGCAGAAGTGAGAAATGTGATTTTATTTTGTGCAGTGTCGCGGACCCTCCGAAATCTCCTGGGAACGATGAATACCTCGCCCAGTACCAATGTGATGACGGTGGAGACAAGGAGAAAGCAAGAAGATCAAAAGAACGTGATCTCATTTCAAAAGAAACCGTTTTGTACGGCAAAGAGTCTTGTGAGCCTGGTGAGAAATTGCGGCATACTTCCTCTCTCGAGTCTGACACTGAATGTAGCTCTAAAAACCTTTCCTCCTCAGCTGTTACAGAGAGATGCCAAGATACAAAGGACAAGACTAAAACCACTGAGAAAGAGCATTACCAAAGCAAGAGGGAACATGCTCCTAGTGAAGAGGAGAGTCAAAAAGCAGGTCCTTCCAGCAAGAGAAGGATAAAGTTGAATACAAAGAATACAAACTTGAGCTCCTGATTGGCTTCATGCTGAACTCTGTGCTGTTCTTGTCCTAATCTTGGTCTCTCCATAGATAATATGGTTTAAATCCAAATAGAATCGTGCGATGAGGAAGATCTCACTGCAACAAATTCAACATCTAAAATCAAAGTTGACATTTTCCGTGATTTTCTTCCTGAGCAGAAGTGTGCGGTACTCCTTTTATATTAACGTAGAGATTATTTCAAACAGTCTTGAAGTGCTTGATGACTTAACAGTCTGCAGATTTATTATCAAATCAAAAAAACCCCGACTTGGTAGACTATTTTTTTCCCAGTTTTGAATGACCACTAGGAAGAAGGTTATTCCGGCATCAAGAAAGTCATGTGGAATGTAACAAAATTTACTGAACCAGTAAGTAAAACTTATATTTTTCTATTTGTTCCATTGTTTCAACTCTTCTGACCCTTCTGGACGGCATAGATAACAGAGGGGAGATCGTGGTAATCGGAGCTACTAACAGACTGGATTCTATAGATCCTGCTTTACGAAGACCAGGACGCTTTGGCAGACACTTCCTCTTCAACTTGCCAAATTAAGAGGTGAGAACTTAAATTCAACGTTAGTGCTACCATGGCAAAGTCCAACTTTATAGGAAAAAAAAAATAATTGACAACTTGAACAAAAGAGTGATACGTGGAGACACTGCGTTGTTCCATGGAGGGCAAATCTGGTACTGGATATATATGGTCAGGATGATACCACCAAGTAGTTAGTTCTATAATCAAACCTTTCATTCCCAAAGTTGTACCTGTTTGCTTAATTATTTAGTCCACTTGGGCGCTTTCATCATGAAGTTGTGTTTTTGGTCTCAGTCCTTCACTTATGAATGAATAGGGGACGTGTTTGCATTTGATTGTGCCCCTGCTCGGTGGTAGTAGTTTGAGTCATAATTCTTTTCTTCTTTATAGTAATTGTAGCAATTGGAAGCATTGTGCCAGAAGTGCTTTCTGTGAATTTACTGACTGGAAAGCAAATGTGATGAAGTAATGAGACTGTCCCAATGAAAGCTTGCTAAGTTTTAGAGAAGTTTTTTGGACAGCAAAGAAATGTTTCTGGATAAATTTTTCATTACAGTATTTTCCTCTGGGTCCTTAGGTCTCGTAGTTTGGAAACTTGTTATTGAAGCTATAAATGCCTTTTCTTTCACTGTAGGTTCCTAGAAAAAGTTCAGTATAACAAATAAGAAATATTCAATTTCCTGGTTGACAATGCAGAGTGTATATTAAATAACTGTAAAATACTTGAAAGTTGAGCAAGTAAGAAAAGTGTATTAGTAGATGAGGGGTTTTGAGGGAGGACTGTTTCTTTTGTCTGTTTGTTTGCCTTTTGGTTTGTTTGTTTCATGTTGGTATTTTTAAGGAAAACTTGGGACAAGCTAAAATGCAATGATTTTGCTTCCAGGCTAGAAAAGAAATTGTCAAGATTCATACTCGTGACTGGACCCCTCAGCCACCGGACATGTTGCTTGATGAACTAGCTGAGAAATGCATTGGTAAGACTGAAACAGAAACGGATTCTTGCTTGTGACCAAGTTGTAAAGAACCTTAGCTTGTACCAGGCAGTACCCATGCTCTTGTGCCTTGCTGCACAACTAGTCAACGAGGCAGCTGGCACGCCTTCATAGCAATCTGTGTGAGATCCTTTCATCTATTTACTCTTTGTTGTCGTTCCTCTTGTTGTCTGAGAACATTAAATGGTTCTGGGGCATCTTCCTCAAGAGTATAGTTTTTGATGAGGAGTCTGCTTCAGCTGCATAAGTGCAGGATATCAGGCAGTGAGCAACATGAAACATCCTTGCAGAGCGGTAGCACTTTGAATTCCCTGTTATGCTGTTTGGTTTTGGCATTACAAATTCTTTAAATGTTGCATGTTGTAAACCTGGGCCTTGACTGATGTAACGTTTGATTTTTGTTTGTTAGGAGACTGTGGTGCAGATATCAAATCTTTATGTACTGAAGCTGCGCTGTGCTCTCTACGCCGATGCTATCCTCAGATTTATGCAAGTAGGGAGAAGTTGCTACTAGACGTTAATTCTATTAAAATAAAAGCAAAGGACTTTTTCATGGCTATGAAGAAGGTTGTTCCAGCTTCAAACCGGATCAAGGCTTCACCCGTACAAGCACTATCACCCATTTTCAAGCCACTTTTTCAAAGATCAGTAGAGAATATTTTACAAGTTGTGCAGAAGATCTTCCCGCATGCACAGCTTGCACTAAAGGAGGACCGACAGCAAGGTATAACCACAGCATCCACTTCTTTATAATTCTGCTAAAGCAAAAACTTGCGGTTTGTGCAATCAACTTATAGCTTTCAGACATAATGGTGGTAGAATTTTATTATTTGCATGTGCATGTCTTTTTTTTGGGCAAGTCTGGAATACAACACATAGGCTTTATTGTGGATTCGAAACTGAAATGCCAAATGGAAGCTCTGAATGATTCAATACACAGTAAAGGACGATGCGTTCTCTACTGAAGCATCCTGCTTCTGACGGCAGCTAAGATAATTAGCATTTGTAGAGGTTGACTTGAGGTTTGAAGTATAAGGCACCTATTTTTCTTTAAAAAATCAAAACTCAGATCTTTGGAGGGGAAGCATTTCTAGGTCAATGTTTCTAATTCCTTTCTGAAGAATGTCAGGACCAGGATACAAGTATAACTGGTCTAAGCTAAATATTGTTTTAGCTATCATCATTTTTAACCAGTCTCCTAATTTAAATGTTTGTGGATCGTACTATACACGTGAGATCAGTTAGCATTGATACTTACTAGATGAATGGAATTCTGTGGCCATCACATCCTTTATCCCCGTGCTTTCATTGTGGGAACCTCCTCCAGAAAGAAATGGTCTTGTTTGTTTTTTTTTTTTTTTTTTTTTAGCTATTTAGCAACTGCAGAAATTGTTCGTAATCTCCTTTATTCTAAGGGGGAGAAAAAAATCACCAAGAGTAGCATACCTTACACATACACATCAGTGGGACTTAGTAGAGCTTTGTAGGGCCTTGTGCCATCTCCTTAGATCTGTGGTGGGCTGAACTCTAGGAAATAGCTTTCAGTGTGTGCTCTCAAATGAAGAAAGGGTTTTGGCACTGATTTAGAAGCTGTATTAATGGAAGAGAAAGAGACCAAGGCTATTCAGGAAAGTTAACAAACCTCTTTTGCCTTTCAGAGCATTTCAATCCTATTTTACAAGATGATATGTTTGACAGTGATGACGATGCATCCTTGGTTTCTGGAGATGAATTAAAAGATGGAATGCCTAACGGACCAGAGAAAAAATGCCTCTGTTTCAGCAGGTAAAGAAAGATAGATCCCTGTTATGTTTAAATTCTCAGGTCTGCTGAGTCTTTGTAAACAGTTCCAGCTGTTAAAAGTGCGAGGGGTGGTAGACGAAGGGGCAACATCAAGTTTGTGTGTTGAAGGGGTGCTTGGTATTCACAAGAAGAAAGGGTGGAGGGACTAAAGTTGTAACGAAGTTGCTCTGAATGACCAAATTGGAAAGCCCAGGCTTCTCTTCGTAAGCCAAAGTGATCCGTAGACTACCAGAACACGTTGACTTAATCCATGGCATTCTTTGAAAGACTCAAGACCACATAAATGTGCAGTCTGTCCTTTTAGCTAAAAATACCCCAACTTTGTGGGTTTGTGTTGCCACCTTTTGCCCTTCTGTTTTCCAGGATTGTTAAACCAGTAGTGAATTATGTAGCAGAAAGAAAACTGAGAAAGGGCTTGTTAAAACACCTTGAGAAAAAATTGAATGGTGTCTTTATTTGTTAAGCCACCAAGTTGTGTTAATCTTGTGATATTTTAGTATGGAAGTCATGCAAGCCCACAGTTGGAAAGTTAGATCATGTTGTCACAGCTGGATCAGTTATTTTTCTCAGTTTCTATTGCTGTGCTGTCCAGAAGATTTTCTGTGCTTTAGAGCAAGGCTAAGTCTCTAGCATCTTTGATTTAAGCCAGCAGAGGTACAGCCTGATTGTAGTGGGGAAACAAATGGTCCTCACCAATTTATTTTTAAATAAAAATAAATTTATAATAAAGTAAATAATAAATATATAATAAATAATAAATTTATAATAAAGTAAAGCAAGATTGCAGGGATATTAATTTGCAGTCTTGGTTTAGTAAAGAATAGGAAACACAAGGGAAGAAGATGAAACAATTGGAATGAGTGAATAACTTAACTGGAAATCTTACATGTATTTAATGTACCGCTGCCATTTGGATTATTTGGGGAGGGAAAAGAAAGTCTATAGGAAAATTACTTGGAACATCTGTGTGTCTATTCAGCACCTCATTTATAAGCTTGTTTTCTTAACTCTTGTTCTAGGAGTGCTTTCTGCGAACCAACATCATGCCAGCCCCGTCTGCTAATAGTAGGAAAAGAAGGGTACGGCCAGGTTTCTTAAGTGGCACCCGTGGTGTTGCACGCTTTGGAGAAGTTTCCCGTTCACACCCTGGACCTTTCTGTTCTGCTTACAAACGTTGCATCGCCAGAAGAAATCTGCGGACAGGTACCTTTTTTTCTTTTTCTTCTCATCGGATTCACTGACTGTATGTAAAGGATCAATCGAGTTGCAAATAAAGTGAGCAAAATTAATTGGTAATGGAGGTGGCCTTGTTTTAATGTGCTGGGATGTTTGCTTCTGTCTGAAAATTCCCTTTTCTTTTAGACAGCACCACGAACAATCTGGATGTTGTACATGTCCACATTTTCCATACCCAATTTTACAGTGAGGCTGTTGCTAGCAGCTCAGGAAGCTGGGCGGTGTTGCTAATAAACATCTCTTTGTGGAAAGAAATGCTGCTCATGTCACTGGGATCCAGAAAGTAGTTCTCATTGCCTCCTAGGACTGTGTGCTCCCAGTAGATGGCTCTGTATCAGACTGCATGTCGGCTACTTTTTGTAGCCTTCTTCTAAATTATATTAGTAAGGCAACCAAGGTTTGGGGCTTCTGTTTATTTTGTTTTCGCACGGACATACACAACTTGTGCTGTTGCAGTATGTGCAATAAAAGCATTAACATTCAGAAAACACTTCATTTGCACGGTGATGTGGTTTTAACTAGAAAAAATGAACAGATTTGGTGTTTTTACTTTTAGGCAGGAAATCCATTTTCTTGTTTGGCATCACTACCTTAAAATATTTTTACCTTTAGTGGAAACATTTGAGAGCCATACAAGTAAGGACAGACATGTTACATGACTGAATACTGATGTGTCCCTTAAGAGGGACATTTCCTTTCTTTGTTATGCGATGATTGTGACTGTGGCCATATAGCTACGGTGTCTAGCCACTGCCTGAATATATCCTTCCCATCTTCTGACTAGAGTTCTCGGAATACTGATAATCTGAAAGGGTGCACAGAGAAATTCCTTATGTGAAAGGATGCTTGCCACTGTTCACGTAGTTTCATTTCACGGGGCAGTCAGATGGCTATGTAGCTATGGATTAAGAGGTTCTTGTACGTGTTTTAGTTTTCTTACCCAAGCTTTCCTTTTCACTAGCTGATCCGAAATGCTCAGAAGACAGCACCAAGCACAATTTATGTCCCAGATATCCATTTATGGTGGGACAACGCTGGACCTGCCTTGAAACTTACTTTTCTAACTCTACTACGTAACATTCCAGCATTTTTGCCAGTTTTGCTGCTTGCTCCGTCTGATGTACGTCACTCAGATCTCCCAGAAGAGGTATTTGTCAATACTTTTCTTACTATTTCTTCAGTGTCTTGTAATTTATGAATGCTTTCAGCATCAAAATGCTGTGCTTTCTTAAATGCATGCTGTTATTACTCAGGCACCCTAACAAATCACTTAAAATTTGCTTAGAGAAAAAGAATACTGTGAAAGCATCTGCTTAAGGTTTTTTCTGAGTCAAGCAAGTGACTTTCACCCCCTTCTCACACATGCAAATAATAAATTAATACAATAATTCTGATGGCTACAAAGTGGTTCAGTCAAGAATATGCAGTGCTTGAAATGACAAGAGGATGTTTTTATTGAAGAGATTTCTTCTGACAGTCTGCCATTCCATGCTATGTTGGGTAAACTGCTAATAATGCAATTTAGTAGAGAATTGAAACACTTTGATTAAAAAATAAATAAATAAATCAGTTTCTTTCTTCATATAGGCCAAAGCTTTCCAAACTGGAAAGCTGAGTTCCAATTTCTGCTAAAGTAACTTTGGAATCGAATTCTAGTTGTAATCCTAAATAAACTGTAGTAAAAGTAGGTGCAGAACTTCATTGACTTCTGAGAGTTTACATTAAGGGAAGGTGCCCAAAACAGGACCACGCTGTTGTCATTCTGATGATTTGGTCTCAGTCATTGGGGGAAGAGAACGGGTCTTACCTAGACGTGTTTATTATCAACTGCTTTGAAAGTGCTTGAGTTCCCACAGAAGTTTTTGTACAGGCTGTAAATTCCTTCTAAAATAAGTAGTGAAATTCCTCACCTACCTTTTAATACTAGAACTTGAAAATGGAGGAAGACGTAGAGGTACTAGCTACTTCAGACACCTTTTGGGAGAGAAATAAAAACTCAGCAAAAAGCCCTCACTTGTCTGCTGAAGCCTGTCTCTTCCCTCGATAGCCATAAAGGTTCTAAGTAAAGGCTGCAGCAAGGCAAGTAAATACAAAGGAAACGATGTTGGATGTGGTGAAAGCCATTATTTTACCAGTGTAGCGTACAATCCCTTCAGCGAGCATTAATTCTACAGGTGATTCTTAAAGGTGATATTTGAATTTGCCGTGCCAGCCTGTGAAAATGTAGCCTTTTAAGGCCAGGAAGATAACTTTTTTCAGTTTGTGTTCTTCAGGTTATTCTTAATTTGAAAAGGTACTCGTCTTTTTGGAATAGAAGATGAGTTTTTTGTGGCCTTAAATCTGAAATGTCTCTCGTCCTTCTGCTTTAGATCCAAAAATTATTTAATAAGGAATTTGGAGAAGTGTGCAATATTGAGTTGCCTGGTAGGGCAGAGAGAGCATCTTTTTTTGAGGACCTAATTCTAAATGAAGTGGCTAAGCCTCCTGTAAAGAAAAGAGGTGAGGAGGATATGAGAAGTACATCTAAAACTTTCCTATCGAAGTTACTAGCTCTTTGGGCTTTGCTTTGGTGGTCATTTTCTGTCAGTAATTTGTCATATGCTTGTATTTGAGTACTGTAAATTGGCTAATTTTTCCTGATGAATTGAAGTTGATTGGACATTGGAAGTCGTGCCTGTAGCACCACCAGCTGAGCCTCAGAAGCCACAAGAGGAAGAAGTAGGGATGCTGGAGGAGGAAGAGGAGGATACCTTGCGTGACCTTAGAATTTTCTTGAGGGACGTTACTCACAGACTTGCCACTGACAGACGTTTCAGGGAATTTGCAAAGCCCGTTTACAGAAGGTAAAGTAGTGCTGATCTGTGTGTGTCTGTAACTTCTCAGTGTTCGTATTTCTCAGCGTTTTGGGTGAGGTTCAACTTTGTTTTTAGGGCTGCACTGTAAGGA